>NW_027505605.1:0-189010 GCF_021521415.1 Bidens hawaiensis
AGAAGAAGTAGCCATGTCAAGATTGGGGATTTCTAAAGCTTCCCAGCCGACAAAATCCCTAAGGGATTCATCACTAGGTTGGATAACGCGGTATAAATCACTAGTTAACTTCTCAAATTTCCTACTACGGGAAAATTGACTGTTGAACAAGTTAACTAAGTGTGAGAAAGAAGTAAAAGAAAAGGGAGGAAGACTTAGCAGCCATTTCAAAGCAGATCCTGATAGTGTAGCACCGAAACCTTTGCATAGACAAGCCTCCTTGAGTCTCTCAGGAATTGGATTAATTTCCATCCTTTCCCTGTATTGGGCTACATGCTCTTCAGGATCAGTGGTCCCGTCATACACTTTCATGTTGGGGGTTTGAAAGCGTTTAGGGATCTCCGTGTCACAGCTTGGTGGAGCAAATCTGGATAATTTGTAGCTTCCCTCCGGTATCTCAGGGATTGGACGTATCACCCCGGGTACGCTGGATATCATATCCTTAAGCTTCTGCAGTTCCTTAGCCATGGCTTGGTTGATTCCTGCATCCTGCATGGAACCACGGTTAGCATTTAAGGATATAGAATCATATGAGTTACCTCTTTGTTGTGTAAAGGTCGGCATTCTAAAAGAGTGGCTGAGGTAAGAAGCGTCTGCTACAGGAGTTGGTCCACCAAAAGCTATGGTTTGCATGGAGATAATATCTCCTTCATGGACCTAGAGGATCCTTGATGTTGAATCCCTGAGGATCCTTGATTCTGGAAGAAGGATCCTTGATTGGGGATAAAGGATCCCAGTGGTTGAGAGTTGAAGGATCCTTGATGATATGATCGGGAGAATCCTGGTTGAAGAATCAATGGTCCTTGCTGAAAGGTTGAGGATCCTTGAGCTGGTTGACCCATGGCCCCTGCTGAAGGATAGATGATCCTTGCTGAAAAGTTGTGGATCCTTGCACCTGTTGGCCCATGGACCCTGGGTTAAGGATAGATGATCCTTGCTGGAAAATTGAGGGTCCGTGAGTCTGTTGATTCGTGGCTCCCGGTTGAAGGATGGATGATCCTTGAGTAGGTTGGGCCAAGGATATTGGAGTGTTAAAATCCAACATCCTAGGCATCAGAGGAGTTTGATCCTATACCGGCCTCTTAGTCCTCTTGAGGTCTTCTATCTCCCGAAGGATCCTCTGGTTTGTCTTGTTTTGTTGCTCCATGTATGCTTTGACCAGTGAAAACATATTAGAAACATCATTGTTAGTATTAACTATCGAAGTGGCGGCGGTAGTTTTCGATCTCTGGAAGACTGGCATTTGTGTCTTGTTTCCAGCAGCAGCAACCCTCGGTTCTCCCGTCGATGGAGGAGACATCGGTGGCAAAGTTCTTAAGGAGAGAGGAGCTGAAGAAGGCATGGTTGATGAAGCAGAGGTTGATTGAGAGGCCATTGAAAGTGATATCGGTATGAAAATGTGAAAATTGGTAGGGTATTTTCTGGATTATAGCACTATTTGCCCCACAGTGAACGCCAAATTGTTTTGGACAAAAATCTACTAAGGATAATGTATCCAAATATGTAATTGTGAGGTATAGTGCCATGATAATAATAAAGATTATATGAACGAAATAAGGATGAACACCGTGATTTTTTGCGAGGAAAAACCCCTTGATCTTGTTTAGATCAAAGGAAAAAAAAAACCCGGGTGATGACAAATTGTCTATCACCACTTTATTAATGTCAAAAATTGGATTACTATGGGTGGAGTTTATGATCAACGAATACAATAATGCTATGTGTGTGTGTGAGTACAGAGAGAGATCTGAGGTTGATGATGAGCGTGTATATTGTGTTGTGTCTGCCCTAATTTTGATCATAAACTCAGTTTATAAATAAAAATAACAACTAACTCCTATTTTCATAGCACTACTACCACTAGCTGCTCCCATCACTTTAACCACGTGCATAAAGGAGCCTTGTAGCGAAATATATGGTAGACCAGGTCCTTGAGCCGTTATATCTATCAAATATTAATCTTCACATAAGAAACAATCGTTAACAATACCATTTACTAAGGATCCTTGATCCTGACATAGCTCTGGAACTCTTCAGAAGGATAATTGATCCAGGCACGTCTTCAAGAATAACGTATCCTCAGTACTCAATTATTTGTGACTCAACAAGAAGTCCTATAAATCCGCCATTATCCCCACTAAACGTGTTACAGCCATTTGACCATGTGTCATATAATCTTCACTGTGATTAGTGGATAGACTGAGTCTTCTAACCGTTACACATGCTAAATACAAGACTACACATAAGAACAACCATTAATTAGTAATAAATACTGAGTTTCCTTAATCCTAATATGATCTGGAATACATGCTAAGGATAATTGATCCAGACATATGCCAGGATAACGTATCCACAATGTCAAATATCTATGCCCTAAAAAAACCCTAAATTTTAATGTCCATATATAATAATATTATACCATGAAAAAAATAAATAAAAATTATATATATTAATCCACTCGATACCTAAAACCTTATCAAATAATAACTAAATAAAACATATAAAGTTATAAATTCTCTAGTTTATAAATTTTATATAATATGTATGTTAAAATTATAATTGTAAAACATAAAATGAAAGAAATAATAAATAATAAATAAAAAATATTAAAGGAGCCCGGCTCGACGAGCTTGAGCTCGGCTCGAGCTTTAAATAAGCCAAGCTTGAGCTCGATTTTTCAGCTCAATAAAGATAATAAGCCGAGCTCGAGCCAGCTCGATTAAGTTCGAGCTCGAGCACACTCTGACTCGACTCTTCTCGACTCGGCTCATTTACAGCCCTATGTAACAGTAATGTACGAGGATCATAAAGAACAATCAATTTTTCACCATTTGTGTTTCTCAAAATGATGGGTATGTTGGACTGTGCTGCTTGTATTGGGGGATATTTTGAAATGATTTTCGGACCACATGTAAAATAAAAGCACAATCAAATATACACAATCATGAGTAAAAACACAATCTATGTTAAAACACTATACTATGACTACAAATTGTGTTCTTTATTGTGACGGTTATCAACGTTTTTATGCAAACTTTACCTAAACAAACCTGAATGCAAAGTTGGAGAACATATATGTGTTTTTACCTAAAAAAACATAGTGAACTATGCTAAAAGAAACACAATATTTTTACCTCAAAAACACACATTTGAAAAATACAATGAAAAAAAACTATGTTAAACACAATAAAAAAACATGTTAAAACACAATTTATAAAGCATAATAACCATAACCTAGAACACTACATATAAAAAGCAAATTAATTTTCTTTAATTTTATATAACAATACGGTACTCATAATAATAATGATAAAACATGGTCATGGTGAATTTATTTTTTACAAAATCTATACTATATAATAAACAAAATTTTCTAAGTACCAGATGTCATCACCACGGTGATCCTTACAAAATTTTTCCTCCTCTCTCTCATATTAAATACATTTCTCTTTCTTATTAATAATTTTTATTTCATTTTTTTTCTTTTTAATCTTTAATTTTCTCTTTTTAATAATTGTTTCCTAATTAGAAAACTTAATACCAACATTAATATATTATTTTGTTTTATATAATTATATTGTATTAGTTATTAATATTTGGTTTTTATAATTAACTAATTTTAACGTTGATTTTGAATAATGATTCCAAAAATGAAAGTTTTAAATATATTATACTAAGTTATGTACCCGTGTAGAACACGGGTTGAAATAAATAAATTTATATAAATAATAACACAATGTAAAATATAAAAAATATGTTCAACATATAAAAATAAAATAAAATAATAAAATATAAACTATAAATAAGAAAAATAAATATATATTTAACATGAGAGAAATGAAAAAATTTTGTAAGGATTACTTATGTGTAATGGCATATGACATTAAGACCCGTGTAGAACACGAGTTATAATAAATAAATTTGTTTAGAACATAGTGTGAAAAACAAAAAATATGTTCAAATGATATAAAAATATAATGTATGGTAGAATAAATTACCTATTACACAAAATGGAAATAAAAAATTGTTGAAATTCATAAATCTCTAAATATTTTTTTATACAATCTTTGTAATTTTATTTGTAATTTTAACCTACATATCAAAATTAGTAGTTTCATTTTGTTTTTTTTGTTCAACTTTAAATAGTGAAACACATAACTTACCATGCGATAAAACATGTTGTCTCAAAAACAAATCAAACCATCAATAGTGATTTAGTTTTTATTAATTTTCATTGCAAAACAAACATAAAGTTAAAATATATATTTATTTGAAATTAACTATTTTATCTAAATGAACGTGAAAAATCGTTACTTATAAAAACTTAATACTAATAACTAATAAAACATATTTATATAAAACTAAATAATATATCTATGTTTGCATTAAAATGTTGAATTACAAAATATTTATTAAAAAGAGAAAATAATTGATAGAAAGAAAAAAAAGTTCAATATATAACTACTATTGATATAAAGGGAAATGTATTTAATAAGAGAGAGAGGTGGGAAAATTTTGTAAGAACCTATCTTGTGTGATGCCTTGTGGCATGAAAAAACCTTTATTTATTATATATAGATTTGTTAATTAATATTGAGGTTTTATAAAAAATGGTATTATTGGATGAAGAGAAAAGATTAATTTAAAATTTAAATTTCAATAAACTTTAACTTATCAAATATATATGATATTTACTAAATTACATGTTTTTTTCTTTCAAATCCTTAAAAGACAAATTCACTATTGATGTATGTGTTTATGTTAATTTATAATTGGTTAAAGTATCAAGTATGGTTCGGGTTAAAACATTTTATGATTAGAATGAGTTTCGGTCCACGGGTGAGTTAAAAAAGAGACATTTACAACTTCTCTTTTGAATGACTATTGAATCAACCCATCATTTATGTTAAGTATATCATCTTAAAATTCCACATAAATATATAAACACTAGACTACATGTTTTGGTTTTTTTCAGAAGGATAAATCAACTTCTTACCTTAGAAATGAAAATGTTAGACATTAACACACTGTTAATCAGATGATAAATTGCCTTTGTATATCCTTCTATTATTAAAGATTTCAAATATATAGATTTCTTTAGTGAACAAGATATACTTGCATCAAAAAATGAGGTCGTGCAAGAAATTAGCAAATGTTTGTTATCCATATTTTCGGGGGACGAAAAATATTACCATTATTCATATGGTATCTATCATGCATTGAGTGATACATTACAAGAAACTATTAGTTTCTTCTAAGATTGTCAAGTCATAGGTTAGTCCTGAAAGACGATGTTGAGGCAAAAATACATGTGAAAATAAAATACAATATGATAACCGTGTTATAGAAGTGAAAATCATATCTGGAAGTAATACTGGAATTAACACTTTTATTCTTAAAAAGAAATTTTCTACACCATTAGATAAAATGATTAATTTTAAAGAATGAAATTTTCAATTATTTTTTGTTTTGCATTTAAGATTAATAAAAGTTAACGTCAGTCACTATAGATGGTTGGTTTGTTTATTAAACAAATATTTAATTCGTGGCCAGTTATGCGTTGCATATTAAGAGTTAAAAACACAAACAATGTGAAACTACTAAGTTTTTATATAAAAAGTAAAGTTATAAACAAAACTATAAATATTGTGTATAAAGAAATATTTAGAGCTTATTAAAATTTCCAACTTTTTATTTTCATATTGTGTAATGTGTAATTTACTTTACCGTATAATATCTTTTTATATATGTTGAATATTTGTATTTGACATTATGTTATTATTTAAATAAATTTATTTATTTTAACCCGTGTAGCACACGGGTAACTAACCTAGTATGTCATATAAAAAAGTTATGAATGTTTTAAAATGGTGAAGTAATTGACATGTGTCTTTCATATGAAAAGAGAAAGTCAACAATTATGTGTCATGCATTTTATGCCCTTCCCTTCATTTTATACCTTAATCTTTTCCCAAACTAATCTTAACCCTTCAAATATAAAATTAATGGTCTAGATTACTTTTGTCTTTCCTACAATATCATACTTCTTATTTTAATTTTACTATATTGGCTTTTGATTTCAAATGTTTAACAAACACTCAAGTTGGTTATAGTAAGTTATGTTTGATTAAAATTGAAGGAACCCTTTTGCCTTGATTCGATTCTATTCTCTTCATGATCATTTTTTTTCTTTTCTCTCTTTGTTTCCATTTATTATATAACTAGTTGGTTGACTGTTGGTGCATTATGTCAGTAGTTCAGTATCTAGTGTCTGTAATTGTGTTAGTTTGTTTTGTTTTGGTTTGTAAAGGTTGTCTCACAAGTTCGCCTAATATAAGCGAACTTGTGGACAAGCGAAGTTATTGACAACTTCGCCTAGTCTGTTAGGCGAAGTTGTCGATAACTATATATGTTTGGCTTACGGGTTGTTTTGAATAGTTTTTGGCTAGTACGTGTAATTGTGAATTGAACATCACGTGTTAAGTGTTGCAATACAACGTGTCTTTTGAGTATTGTAACGTGTATTTGTGCTTGGTTTTAACGTATATCGCATCTAACGCTCGTATCGTCTTACGTAGGGATTCCGCACCTACGTAGAACGAGATACTTCCGTGTAGATCCGGCTAGGAACCTACAATTGGTATCAGAGCTTTTGCTCGTGATTGTGTGGTTCGGGATTATCACACGAGTGTAGAAATCGTTCTGTTCGACTATCCGCGAAACGAGTTTACATTGAAATACCGAGTTTTTGTGTCCTACCCATCTCCCACTATCAAATATAGCCCATTACACCTTCGCATACCTCGCAATACGTCAAATTAAAACCTGCAAAAACCTTGTGTTCATCAGGCGAAGTTGCCGTCACTGTTCGTAGGGTTTAGGCGAAGTTAAAAGTTTAAGCGAAGTTATCAACCAAGCGAAGTTGATATCAGGCGAAGTTGTCATTAAGCGAAGTTAATCAGCAGGCGAAGTTAAGGTTTCAGCGAAGTTAAGAAATCAGGCGAAGTTAAGAGTTTCAGCGAAGTTAAGGAATCAAGCGAAGTTAAGAATAACTTCGCCTACTGATCACTGTTCAAATTAAAAAAAAAAAAAAAAACTTTTCGTGTGTTTTCAAGTCGTGTTTCTTTCAGCGATGACTTCGATAAACATTACGGAACTGGTGAAAATGGAAGTTGAGGCCGGTTCAGCAACTAAGGCTCCGAAAATGCTTAAGGGTACCGATTTCGTTGCTTGGAAAGATCGGTTTGAACAGTATGTTAAATATCAAGATGCTAAGATGTGGGTGTGCATACAAGATGGATACATTCCACCAACGGCCTTGTTTGAGGGCAGTGATCAAATAAAGAAGTACAGTAAGATGGATGAGGAGGAGAGGAAAATGTATGAGGCAGAGAGTAAAGCTCATGCGGCGATCACCATGGCTCTTCCACAAGAGATTCTTCACACCTTCAGGAAATACAAAACCACTAGAGAGCTATGGGAAGCGCTAGAAAATCGATATGAAGGTAATGTGGGAATACGTGCATCCAAAATTAAGCTACTAAAAACCCAATTCTCGGTGTTCAAATATTTGAAAAATGAATCACTTGATGATATCATCACAAGATATTATCACCTGATGACCGAACTCAGCAATTACTCCATTATATACAAAGAAGAGGAGATAGTAGAGAAACTTCTTGATGCTCTTCCACCGAAATGGGAAACGTACACGGTTTTGATGAGAGAAGATAAAGAGTTTGCCAATATCGATTTGGAAACAGCAGTCAATAAATTACGAACTTTTGAACTTAACATGGTTCGGAAAGAGACACCAACTGATCAGGTTCAGGATCCGGGAATGTATGGTGCGAAAGTTACTTCAAGTTCAAGTTCAAGTTCAAAGTCAGAATCCTCTGCTTATTACTCAAAGGGAGACTCACACTCAAATTCAACTCAGGATGGTCATGTGACTCTCAACATGGATGGTGATGTATGTTTCGTAGCTGCAGGAAATAATTCTTCAAAACCTCAAGCCATAACTGGTAACTGTTCATCAAATGTTCCAACCAACAACAACTCACAGATGCCCATGAGTGTTAAATCAGCTGAACAGCAGTTTGCTCTCTATGCATCTTTCATTGCATCTTATGAGAATTACATCAAAGGTAAAATAGTCGATCCGGCAACTTTGGATGAAGACTATGATCAGATTGATGCTGATGATCTAGAAGAGATGGATCTGCAGTGGGAGATGGCTATGATAGTAAGACGGGTTAAAAGATTCATGAAGAAAACGGGTAGAAAGTTCGTTGGCGAAAGACCAGGTTTTGACAAATCAAAGGTTAGATGTTACAACTGTCAACAAAATGGTCACTTTGCCAAGGAATGTACAAATGAGAGAGTCGAACGTAGTCATAACAGGCCTGCACAACAGAATGGGGGAGGTAGTGAGAATAGAGCTATGGTATCTAGACAGAATGGGGGATACAACTGGAATCTACAAGTTGAGGAAGTGTTCGAACAGGCTAACTTGGTAAACATTGAAACTGGAGGGAGTGAGAAAGAGACAGGAGAAAATCAAGCTTTTATGGCAGAAGTGAACGATCAGCTCTCTGAGGTAAGTTCTGAACTTCATTGTATGAAATGTGAAAATCTGTCTGAACAATTGAAAACAGTAGCTGATCAGTTTGTTAGTTTGGACGCTCAATTTAAAACGTTAAAAGAAGATCATCATTACACTAAAACTAGAGAAAACAGTTAGTCGGTAAAAATAAAAGCTAGTGAAAAGGATATCAGAAGTCTTAAAGCCAGTCTAGCTGATAAAATACAAGTAATTGATCTTAGTTATGAAGTGTTAGAGGAAAAAACCAAACTAATTGCTGAAAGGGATAAACAGATAGCTGATTACCAAGTAAAAGTGGTCAAATTAAACAGAAAAATTGAACAGTTTAGAAATTCCTCAGCAATGCTTGATCACATCGTAAGTGTTCAACGTTCCCCAGTTAACAAAGGGGGAATTGGATTTTCTGAAGTTCCACCACCATATAACCATAAATATACGTATGATCCTAGTAATCAGAAATCTGTTGATGTTGAAATTAGTCAGACAGTTCCTGTCAAAGTTTCGATTAAAGAACCTGAAGTTAGTAAAAGCGAAACATGTAAGCCTGTTTCGAATGTTAAGATTTCTGTTCCTAGTTCTGTCTCATCAAATTCGGACAAGACATCCGAATCTAGTGAGATAAAAGAAGAGGTAGTGTTACTAAAACGTGGGGATGAATATAAGCCAACTGAAAAGAACTCTTCCCTAAACCCGTTTGTCCCACCATATGTTAGACAAACGAATAGTAATGCAACCTCAACATCTGAAACAACTGTTGAGTCGAAGGTTGAACACAGGAGTTGTTTCAGATGCAATCAAATAGGACACCTGATTGCAGATTGTCCTCTGAATCAGAGATTCAGAGGTATGAGGCCTCCGAAAACTGAGAATAAAAAGAATAGAAAGTACTATAATGGTAAGAATGCTTACTCACCAAAGTTCAGATATTGGACTAATCCAAGATTTCAAAGAAATCGATCTCAGTTTTTCCCAGTTAACAACCAAACCAACAATTATAACTCAGTTAATCCACTAAGGTTTGGATGGCCTCATAGTCAATTCTCAAGAAGGTATCCTTTCAGAACTTACAGAAATCACTCTCAAACTGCCTTTGGGCAGTCAGAATACGGGATGCCGTTTAACAGATTTAATCGACCCAAGACCAGTAGGTCTTGGGTCCCCAGATTTTAATCTTTTCGTTAACTGTGCAGGAACAGTTGAACAGGACTGTAAACAATCGTTGGGTTGTGGATAGTGGCTGTTCCCGGCACATGACTGGTAACAAGAATTTGTTACACGAATGGAAACATGTTCAAGGAGGTAGGGTAAGTTTTGCTGGAGAGAGTGGTGGTAGAATTACTGGTATTGGGACTGTGACAAATGGTAAAATGAAGTTAGAGAAGGTGAATTTTGTTGAGGAGTTGAAGCATAATTTGTTGAGCGTGTCTCAGATTTGTGACAAAGAGTACACAGTGCACTTTACTAAAAATGAAGCAATTGTTTTGTATCCTGGTTTCAAGATACCAGAGGCATGGGTGTTGATGAAAGCTCCAAGAGAAAAGAACACATACGTCATGGATATGAGGTCAACTGAGATGACTACAGAAGAATCATGTCTTCTGTCGAAGGCAACTGAATCTGAGTCCGAGTTATGGCATCGAAGAATGGGACACATACATCTTCGAAAAATGAACTACATTGTCAAGAATGGCTTGGTGCTGGGTGTTCCCATGAAGAATTTTAACTTTGAAGATCAATGCTTGTCGTGCAAGAAGGGAAAGCAACACAAGAAACCTCATCACTCCAAAAAGGTTAACTCAATCGTCAGTACACTAGACCTGCTTCACATGGATCTCTTTGGTCCCATGAATGTAAAAAGTGTAGGTGGAACATCATATTGCTTGGTAATAACTGATGATTACTCTCGATACTCTTGGGTATACTTTCTGAAGGCAAAAGATGAGACGGTTCAGTTAGTAATTAACCTGATTACCAAGGTTGAAAATATTGTGAGAAGAAAGGTTAAGTACATCAGGAGTGATAATGGGACAGAGTTCAAGAACTACCAGAGGGAGATGTTCTGCTTACAGAAAGGGATAGACCACCAGTACAGCGCCCCGTATACTCCGCAACAAAATGGAGTGGCTGAGAGGAAGAACAGGATGCTAATTGAAGGAGCCAGAACCATGCTGGCTGATGCTAAACTTCTCGTGGTGTTCTGGGCTGAAGCAGTTGCCACGGCCTGTTATATCCTTAATCGTGTTTTAACTGTTAAAAGGCTAAATAAAACTTGTTATGAACTTATGCATGGTCGAAAGCCAAACTTGAATGGTCTCGAACCATTCGGGTCCCCATGTACGATATTAAAGACAAACTCAAAATTTGGAGAGAAAGCCGACGAAGGTATTTTAGTCGGATATGTAGTTGGGACACCCAACAGAAGAGTCTTTAATTTATCGAACAACAAGGTTGAAGTGGTATGTAACGCTGACATCACGAGTTACAAACCACCAATGCCCAGCACGGGACCCGCTGAAGCTTTTGACTATGACAAACTGTTCAAATCCTTTAATATGCCTTACTTGGATTTTGCAGAAGTTGATGAGAAAATCGCTTCACATATTCTGTGTGATGAGGAAGAAAATATTGTGCAACGTCCACGATATGATGAGTGTCATTCTTTCTCGTCAAGAACCGCTGATATTCCTGCTGCCTCTACTGAGGAAGAATTCTACAATCCTTTTCACTCTCAACACCAATCACCCATTGATGAACTCTCTTTGAACTTGGAAAACAATCTGGAAGTCAGTACGGTTCCGACTACTGGAGTTCACAAAAATCATCCTTTGGAAAACGTGATCGGTGATCTGTCTGATGGGGTACAAACAAGACGAAGCTTGAATGAGCACACCTGTGTTTACGCAAGCATTAAGGAAACAGGTATCATTAATGAGTGCTTGTACACCTGCTTCATTAGCCAGATTGAACCAAAGAACTATCAAATGGCTCTAAAGGACAGCTCGTGGGTTGAAGCCATGCAAGAAGAGTTAGCCCAGTTCGAGAAGATGGAAGTGTGGAAATTAGTTGCAAAACTGAAGAATGTGCATGCTATTGGCACCAAATGGGTTTTCAAATGTAAGAGAGATGAGAAAGGGATAATCATAAGGAACAAGGCGAGACTGGTAGTGAAAGGGTTCAATCAGCAGGAAGGAATCGACTACAATGAAGTGTTTGCTCCTGTGGCAAGATTGGAAGCGATTCGACTATTTTTGGCATTTGCTGCACACAATGAGATAAAGGTGTTCCAATTAGAAGTGAAAAGTGCTTTTCTCAATGGTAAAGTCGATGAGGTAGTATACGTTGAACAGCCTCCGGGTTTTCCTGACCCTGACTTTCCTGATCATGTGTACAAGCTGAGTAAAGCGCTATATGGACTACATCAGGCCCCTCGTGCCTGGTACGCAACCTTATCAGATTACTTACTTGAGAATGGGTTCGAAAGAGGAAAGATCGACAGCACGCTGTTTGTCAAGAGGAAAGGGCAAGATTTTCTACTAGTTCAAGTCTACGTGGACGACATCATATTTGCTGCATCAACAGTCGTCATGTGTCAGGAGTTTGAAGAAGTCATGAAAAAGAGGTTTGAAATGAGTGCAATGGGTGAATTAACTTTCTTTTTAGGATTGCAGGTTGATCAGAAGAAAGATGGGATGTTCATCCATCAAACTAAATATGTCCAAGACGTTCTCAAACGCTTCAAGATGGAGGACAGCACTCCATTTGACACTCCGGTTTGCATCAACCACAAACTGGGTGCTGATTCGGACAGTGATGAAGACGTGGACCCCACCCAATATCGAGCAATCATAGGTTCTTTAATGTACTTAACTGCATCTAGACCTGATATTATGTTTGCTGTTTGTCTCTGTGCTCGATTTTAGGCAAGCCCAAAGGAATCTCACATGAAGGGAGTGAAGAGAATTCTGCGGTATCTCAAAGGCAAGCCTAAGCTGGGATTGTCGTACACGAAAGGGGGAGACTTGGATTTGGTCGCTTACACAGATTCTGACTATGGAGGTTGCAATCAGAACAGGAAATCGACAACCGGTGGATGTCAGTTTCTGGGAGGAAGATTGGTTTCATGGCAGTGCAAGAAGCAGACCTCTATAGCCATTTCCACCTGCGAAGCAGAGTACATGGCAGCATCGAACAGCTGCTCCCAGGTTCTTTGGATACAACATCAATTGCGCGATTACGGTATGAATTTCACTCAGACTCCTATTTGTATTGATAACACTGTTGCCATCTCAGTAACTAACAATCCCGTAAAACATAGCAAAACTAAACACATTGACATTCGTCATCATTTTATACGGGATTGTGCTGAGAAGAAATTAATAGTGCTCGAAAAGGTTGATTCGTTAGATAATTTCGCCGATCTTTTTTCTAAAGCGTTTGACCGAACTCGTTTTCAAAATCTTGTTGAGCTTAATGGGATGATCAATCCCGAGTAACCGTGTTTCTCGTTTCTATTAAAAAAAAACCATCACTATTGCTTAGAATTATGTCGGTTGCTTCAGTTTGAAGGACACATCTTCGGATATGTTTGGTCCTTACTTCTACTAGTAGATTATGAGGATAGCCATTGACCAGATGACTGAAAGTGACCGGGGAGGTTTATGATGGGTTTTGTTCTTTCGCTGAAAAATAGTCGTTCATACTTAGTTAGAAGGACACATACTCGTATGTGGTCGGTCCAGCTAATCCATTGGATCTTCAGGATAGCCGTTTACCTGATGACTTTGACTTGATCGGGGCGATAGAATCTAAAATTTTCTTAGGGAGATGATATAATTTTTCAAGTCTACAACTTCGTAAGAAGTTTCAATACAATGTTTCTAAGAAAATTGATCCAAGCTTGGAAAGTGATACACAAACTATTTCTGTGTGCTTAACTAGTGAAGTTATTAGGCCTAAAAGACTCTAGAACAGTCATTGTATGTTATGGTAGCTTTTTATGGTGCGTAAAAGTTAAAGTGATACTAACTAAATCTTCTCGATTTAAAGGGAAGACTCATTAAGAGTTGTGTATGTCTCCATATACATCTTTCCGAATGATAGGCAGAAAAGCAATTACCCAGTCATACACGAGCCCGTGAGTGTTCTGATTTCCGAGAAGATAGTGTGACAAGTACCTGCAATGATCCAGATTCGGGACTTGCAGTAGACTACTGTTTGAAGCTATGTAAATCTTTATTAAAAAAAAAGGGGGGGGGTTAAGCCTTCTGAAGCCTAGTGTGTAATAATTGTCAATCAAGAGGCAAGAAAGAGAACGGGAAGAGGACTCTAAAAGATCAAGATGTACTTACAGTTTAATCAGACACTACGGGTCGAGGTCAACTCGGGGTGACTTGGGGAAAGCCAAATAAGCTTTGAAAATAGATAGGAGGCATCACAATCTCTGATGTGTTGTCCATTTAAATTTTGAGCTTAATTGTACCTAATCCGTATCACAGAAGCGATGAAAACCATACTAAGTTGTTTACCTGCTTACAATCTGTTTCTTGATGTCATAATACCGCTGAACATGGATCTATGTGACAGTCACTTAACTAGTATGATTCCTGTTCGGATCTTTTCTAAAACATGCTAGTCCCTGTCAAGACTGAAATTTGATCCCGTGTACTTTATTTCTAAAATTTCATTACATATGTTGTTTTATGGTATAAAACTTGGTTACTTGGTCGTTGAACGTAACATTTAAATCTTTAAAGAAATTTTAAAAGACAATTGCATAATGTTCAAATTTATAAGGGTCTGTAATGTAAATTTTAATACTAAGCGAAGTTGCTATAGGGCGAAGTTATGGATAAGCGAAGTTAACCATAACTTCGCCTGAGCTTTTTCAAGCATATATAAAGGTCAACACAGTCAAACCTTTCATATTCTCAAAATCAGGCGAACTTATCACATTATAACCATCGGCGAACTTGTCTATTGAATCAAACCTTGTTGTTAATTGATTTCGATCCATCTTAAAGGTGTGTAGGGTCTGTGATGCTTATAATTCTTGTTAATGGCGTTAATTAGATGTCGTTTTGGTCCGATTTCGGATCTCGTTCATACAAACCATTACACACCCACTTTTCAAACTTTTTTTAACGTGTTCGTAACCAATGTGATCGTCTAGATATCTTTAGTAACATGTCTCTACTGTCCACAATCACCAAATTCACCAAACAAGCATCGTCTAGCCTCTGAACATTCGCCGTTTCAGTTCAGGCGAAGTTATAGTTTAGGCGAAGTTGTTCTCAACTTCGCCTTAGGCTTAACTTCGCCTGCTGCTTTAAATCTTTAACTTATCAGGGGCGAAGTTGTTCAAGGAGCGAAGTTATGATTAGGTGAAGTTATCATTAACTTCGCCTTATACCTAACTTCGCCTGGTTTTTTTATATATATTATTTAAAAGCTTATCTATTATCAGGCGAAGTTATAGTAAAGGCGAAGTTGATCTCAACTTCGCCCTTTCCCTAACTTCGCCTGTACACCAGAAACTATCATAACTTCGCTCTTGGTAATAGGCGAAGTTATGATCTGCTTTGACATTGTCCTAACTTAGACCGTTTGTTATGCAGATATGGCTGCTGTAGCGGGAGCTGGTGGTGCTGGTGGTGACGAAGGTGGTGATAACAACCGTCAATTCTTTCCGGGGCACAATATGTACATCACACTGGATCCGGATGCAAGTGGTGTAGATGATTTTCGTAGATCATCTCATTCCTTATTCGCTCGCGCATCTTCCAAGCTATTACTACAACACTACCCATATCTCTACCGAACATTGAAGATTTCTGGAGGACAGTAGATTACGACTGTAGAGTTGAGCCCCCAGTTATGCGTGCCACCGTTAACAATCAGGAGGTGCAGTTCTCCTCTGAGCAGATAAGGGTCGCCTTGCAGTTCGGGAATGAAACTAGAGATGATCCTACAGACTTTACTGCTCCATTCAGAGATGGTGTATTTTTACGAATGGGCTATTCTGGTCCATTGGGTGACACTCAGAGGCGCAAGGGATTTTTGTTGGATCAATGGCGTTTCCTCATGCATGTGATGATCGTGTGCATGTCGGGTCGTAAGGCTGGTACGGACGGGATGGGTGCGACGATGCAATCGGCAATGACAGCACTGACTTACAACAAGCGTTACAGCTTCAGTCAGATGGTGTTTTATGAAATAGATCGTCAGAGACGTGCGGTAGCTCGTGAAAGATTCTTGATGTATCCAAGATTTTTGCAAATGATCTTGAATCATGTGGCTCCTACGCTACCTCAGCGCCGTCCCATTTGATATGTAGAGAGTGTCAGCAAGAGGATATTCGCACAGTGCAGATCGTCGAGTGCTCGAAGTATACCAGAGCTTCGTCCATGACATACTCTGTTATTTGGGTATTTGATAAACCCGGCGTATGTTGCTCCTCGTGGAGACGAGTTTCGGGATCCGGCACCGTAACAGGCTGTTGTTTCTCAACCACCACCTGTGGTACAGCAAGCATTGCCTGCTGCTCCTATTGTGGCACCGGAGGAACAAGTAGACCTTGAAGCTGCTTTTGGTTGCCAAGGATTCTTTGATATGGAACGAGTTGATTTTGAGGCAGAGGTTCAGGTCTCAGTTGCAGAGGTATCTGGTGTTGAGGTGTCAATGGTAGCTACGTCTGTAGCTAATTCTGAAAGAACCGACTCTGACTCCTCAGCTGATGATGTTGCTAAAGCAAGACAGATACTGGTCGCCCAAGAAAGAATTCATGGAAAAAGAAAGAAAGACACATATGACAGTGAATCTGATTTTGAGGAGGAGTTAGGTCGTTTGATTCGTCGATCGAAGAGGGTTAGAACGGATGAAGGCTCGGGAGCTGGTGAAAGCTCGAGGGTGGTTTGTTTCACTCCACCCGCCTTATCGGGTATGACTATGGTCCCTGCATCGATGACTGTGACAGGACCGATCACCTCGGATGTTCCCGTGATATCTACATCATCTTCCTTTGGCAATCCACCCACTACTTTTCAGTTTTCGGCTCCAGAAATTGTTTCCTTGCCACCTCCTACACTTACTCCATCGGAGGTTGTTGCAAGATTCGTTGAGTCGACACTGGTTGCCACTGCAGGGTTATCTGTAACAATACCAGCTGCGGTTACTTTTCAGCCTGTTTCTGATGTTCCGGCAACCTTGGGAATCCCTCCTCCGTATGCTCAAGACACTTCTCATATGAGGTTTGATTTTGATGCAACTCTATCTGACTCAGACAGGATAGCAGCTCTTGAGAGGGTCGTGGCAGAACAGTCAAGAATCAACCTGATCCAGACTCACGCTATCCAGCGCCTTGTTACAGAAAATCAAATTCAGTCGTCCCTCCTGATTGAGCACGGTAAACTTTTTGATGCTTTAAAACAGTTCTTAGCATCTCAGGGGGAGACGAGCTGCAAGGGCGATGAGTTGAGGACGAAGAAGAGTAACGATAGAGACGATGATCCCAATGCATCGAAAGATGCAGGTGGTGAGTTGCCAAGAACTGAACAAAGTCTTGGGACTTCCACATCTCAGGGGGAGTCAGCTGGTGCAACAGGTGGATCAGGGGGTGATGATGTGGTGGTAGTGGATGAAGAGGAGATGTTGGATGATGATACTGTGGGTGACGACGATGTGTTACCGTTTGAAGAGATTGAGAAAATAGGAGCTGAGATTGTGATTGACAGTGAGATTGAAGAGGGAGAGATTGTGGAGGATAATGTTGAGCATGAAATTCCAGAAGTTGATAAGTCAAATGTGGGTCAAGATATGGGAAGCGATGAGACTGAATGGGAAGAGCAGCCGAGATGGAAAGAAGGCTGTGCTCAATGGTTCGTAAATACAAAGAAACCAGCGGTTCCAACTATGTTTAAGAAGAGTTATAATATCAAAGGGTATGCTGAATCGAAGAAGGGGATTATATGCTGGTTATATGATGAGCAGTTGAGGCTATTTGTGATTAAACGTTTTGACGGAGTTCAGTACTTCAAAAGGTTGTTGAGATCATTGAATACCTTGCCGGAGTGTGAGGTGAAGGATTTAACCAAGTTGGGGTTGATAAACAGGAGTGATGATAATATGGCTAGGATTATTGGAAAGATCGTGTGGAAAAAAAGTATAAAAGAGAAAAAGTTCGAGTTGTTAAAGCCGCAGAAAGGGAAGCTTGTTGAAGATAAAGACAGAGGAATGAGAGCTGATGGCAAACCTTGGATGATAATGAAGTATAAGCCTATCCGGTGTTTGAAAGAAGTACCGATGAAACTAATGCCCAATGATGTCTTAAAAAATCTGAAATGGTGGTATGTCGATAGTCAAACAGCTGAAGCGGTCATGGAGGTTGAAGATGAACAAGAGGTGCTGAGAGTGTATGATCCTATGCACTTGGTGAATTTGTCTCAAGCTGACTTGCAGGTGCTGAACGAGAAAAAAATATTCTATATTCCTGCATGGAAAGAAGAAGCCAAGAAATACCAGAGAGTTGTCTCTGTCTGTGTAAGACAGGGAGTTCATGCTTGATGACAGGAGAGACAAGATTTTGGGATTACAAGACAAGTGATTGAAGATAGAGATATGAAGCTACTGCCAAGGGGGAGTTTGTTGGTGCATTATGTTAGTAGTTCAGTATCTAGTGTCTGTAATTGTGTTAGTTTGTTTTGTTTTGGTTTGTAAAGGTTGTCTCACAAGTTCGCCTTATATAAGCGAACTTGTGGACAAGCGAAGTTATTGACAACTTCGCCTAGTCTGTTAGGCGAAGTTGTCGATAACTATATATGTTTGGCTTACGGGTTGTTTTGAATAGTTTTTGGCTAGTACGTGTAATTGTGATTTGAACATCACGTGTTAAGTGTTGCAATACAACGTGTCTTTTGAGTATTGTAACGTGTATTTGTGCTTGGTTTTAACGTATATCGCATCTAACGCTCGTATCGTCTTACGCAGGGATTCCGCACCTACGTAGAACGAGATACTTCCATGTAGATCCGGCTAGGAACCTACATTGACCCTCCGCGATGCGGCGGGGTTTAGATGACGACTAAGAAAAGTAGTTAAACGTGTGACTTGCATAATTTATGTTTTACATAATACCAACTTGCATAACTTTTGTTTTACATAATTCCGAACGCCAACTTTTGGCATATACTCTTTTCCTCTTAAACCTTTTGAGTTTCATTACATGAGCGTCACACACATCTACAACACTTGGTGAACAAAGCATGGAAAAGGACTATATATCCCATCCAACTCCTTTTACAATTCTTGTTTTGCTCATAAGATCATTGTAGTAGTACTTCTATTTCTAGCACACTACATGAGGTCATATTAAAGATAAATTGTTTCACAAATTATTGCCATCATATGGAAAAATAAAAAATAAAAAATAATTTTATAATCTACAATGCTTCATAACTTACAGAAGTCCTGCAATTCTATTTATAGGGACACGTATCATATCTACTTCCAAAAGCCTGGGACACATAAAATCTACTTCCAATATCCTAAAAGAAACCATTTGATCAATTGATCAACCATATGGCTGCAATGTTCTTTGTACGTTCACTTGATCAAGCTTTTATATAGCTACATTTGGTATCGTCTCAACTTGCAAGTAGGCACCATCGAACAAAAACTACCCTACATGACCAAAACATTAGTTTAAACTTCATGAATAAATAAAAATTGTCTGACTACTATTATAGTTTCTTTCGTGTCTAACCACTTTGTGGTTTTGACCTAACAAAGTCACACCTAGGCAATGTAAATCCTATATTATTTTAACAGAAAAACTACCAGACTTTCATAATTTTTTTTAGATATGGAGCAATAAAACTATATGAAAGATGTTGATTCAATTCGATCATTAATAACATACCCTTTTTATGACTCACTAAAGAGTAAAGATGAAGTTAAGCCTGGCTGGAACGTCATTGCAACTAACCATACTCGCGGTCACAACCTGCCATGTTCGTTAGTCGCTGATGGCGTTTTCGGTAGATCTCTAACATTAACTGTTAAATTAAACACATAAATGGATAAATTGTGTACATCTAATAAAGCGGTTAAGATACAAAATTGATGCATATAAACAGAAAAATGAGATCAAGACTAACGAATATCTTTACCCTCAATATAACCATAACAGCAGCACCCCACCTTTCCACCATCTTTGCAATTCCATCTGATTCACATTCACTACCAAGTAGCATAAGTGGTAAGTTGCAACTTAGCAAGGTAGGATATAAGAAACCTATAGTGCTTCCTTTGTAGAATATGATATCAACAATGATATTAGAATATATTTGGAGAAACACAAATTCCTTTAAAAGAACCTTAATAGCATACATACTACATCCGTTTAAAAGTAAAAAACAGAACCAATATTTTCATTACTATCTTGAAACAATACTTATTTGGTTCAATCGTGTATGTTAACAAAATTTGAAGTCACATGTTATGTGTAGTTCAATCGAGGTGGTTTAGAGGTGATTCCGGTGGCGTTTAATAAAAAAAAAGACAGATAGCATTAATGTGTTAAAACTTGATAGAAAACATCGATGCATTAACGTTTTAACTAATTCTTTTGCCTTATGTGTCCATCAAACAATGTTCGTATCATTAATGCGTTAGATTTTCAAAAAGCATCAAAGTCGTTTAACAAATAAAAAGATAGATAACGTCGTATGATTCTATAAACTAAAAAAAACACACTAACGCATCCACCGACACCCAAACCTGTGCAAACCTGAACAAAAATAACACTTTTTTTAATCCATCTGTTATGACACGAACTAGTATTGAATTGAACTCCTTTTGACCCGTAACTAAATCCGGCCCAAACCTGTGCTGACCCTAACCTATTCTGACCTGAAACCGTCCTGACCCGAACAAAAGAAACATTTGTTTATTCAACCAGTTATTGAACTAATCCGTAGCATCCCGAATCCCTTCAGACCCGTATATGAATCCGGCTCTTCCAACTCAACCTGACCCAAAATCATTACGGTCGTAACTGTGCCGACCCAAACAAATATTATTTTGGTAGACCCGTTTTGACACGAATTCATAATAACCCGAATCACTTCTGACCCATAACTAAATAAATGTTGGTAGTACTTTCTAATCTGATGTACAATTTCCCTACTTTGCACTTTCCTATTGTTGCACTAGTAACAAACAGATAAACTTCAATATTTAGTTATTAGAAGGTTTGACGCCAGTTGTACCTGAATACGACACTTCATATGTCAACGCGCTTCTCAGAAGCCTCTGAGTTCTCCCATTCATTCACCATTCTTCAGTATCACTGTGAAAAATGTAAAGTAAATACTTAGTTCCCCTATCTACTTTCTTGTAAGCCTACCAATATTTCTCAAGAAAATCCACCCTATCAGCAAATAATAAGTAACCTCATTTTATAAAAGTGTCTAATCTGCTATGGCTACTACATTAAAATGAAATGTGAGCACTTTCATTAGTAGTTTAAGAATGGAAAGAACCTGGTCGAAGCTTTTATTTTTTGTTTACCAATTACACGTAAAAATTATGCTCTTGTCAATGACTTTGACGAAAAAACCCACCCGCAGTTACAGTCTAATCACTTTTTAACCTAAAAGTCCTAGTAAATGAGTATTAGGATTATGAAAACCAAAAATAGATCTAAAAGTATAAATAACCCAATACGACATCAAACTATTTGCAGACATAAAAATAAATGAAATCCTATAACCAGAGCAAATCCCTTAACAAAAAACCAAAAGTAAGTTGAACAGAAACGAGCTCACATAAAACACATATAAATTTATAAACAACAAAGAAACCAATTGAACGACAGTACAGACGGAAACAAATTACCTATCACTAGCACAAAACTATTACCCCTAAACCCCAAATCAGAAGCAACACAAAAACCCAATATTGAAAGTACAAAATTAGTTACCGAAAGAGAAACAAACGGCAGGAAAGAATCGATCAACCATAACCACACTGACAATCTGCGTTAAGACAAACAACAATCTTAATTTAAGGAAAATAGAGGTAACCTAAATCAAATTTATTGAATAGAAAAACCAACCATCGCCTAAAGTTCGTAACATGTAACATCGCCGGTAGCAAACAACGATGGACAATAAGGTTGTGCAACTGATAAAATATCCAAACACTTGGAAAGTTAGATGGCACGCGTCTGCCAGAAATACCGAAAAGCACCCACAAAGTTAATAAATCAAGTACAGTTTTTGATGCAAAATGTACAAGACCATATGCGAATAGTCTCCCGAAATTGTTTTCAAATGTTTGACAAACACTAAGTTGTTGTGATGTTACGTTATAATTAAAGAAACCCTTTGCCCTGTGTTCGAGTCTATTGGTGTCTATTTTTTATCTTTTTTTTACAACTAGATTTTAATCTGTCAAATTCTTCAAAACCTTGAATTAAGTATTTATAATATAAAAAATAAGTAACTTTCGATTTTAATATTATTTCAATAAAAATTACCATATTGAACCAAACCAATACCAACAAAATTCCGACTATTTCTCTGTCACAATGCACGTTTTAACCGATACCATCGAGTCCACAAGCGATGTTATACACATCCCCTGCCGCAACGCGCGGGATTAATAGTTATTATAAAAAGGTAATTAATTCAAAGCTAACATGCAAACTAAATGGATTAATATTTTACTACTTACAGATTAAAAAAATTAGTAATTGATAAAAGTTAAAACTGCAATGTACAATTTATTAAATAAAATAAAACACAAATAACTTCCTTTTTTAATAAAGTTCATAAAGTTGTTGCCCAACATTTTAATTCATCATGGAAACATTCGGGACTCACCCAAAAACGATGACACCATTTATCACGATTCATGCGGACCATTCAAGGATTCCTCATAGGGCAACCGCGGGTCATTCGCAAGACCCGTGGGTCATTCATGATTCCCTCATAAAAGATTTGCAGATTATCCGCATCACCCGCAAAATATATGAATGGTAAAACACCAAGGGAGCATAAAGCTCAAGTAACTGCCTTAAAAAGTAAAGGACTGCCGTGATGTACATAAAATTATACATCTTTTCGGCATCAAATAATCTCTAAAAACTGCAATTTTTATCAAATAACATAGCATAAAAGGCTACTTATCATAATAAAATGTTATTTCAGGTGAAACCAAGCCCCAAATGAAGAAACTAGCGAAAAGATGAAGAAAAACAAAAGAAAAACAAAGAAGCACGCACCATGCCTCAAGAAACACGCCCCCATGTTTCTGAACACCAAAAAAGACAAAAACTGGGAACAAAAGCACGGGATCGTGCCTCTCAACCACGGGGTCGTGGTCACCTTTCTATAAAAGACAAAATGAAACTGGCACATGTCATGAAAATGCACGGGGCCGTGCCTCAGGAAGCACGGGGGCGTGGTGAGTCATCATGTACGATCTTACAACATGCAATTGGGACACGTAGACACGAGACCGTGCTTAATAAAGCATGGGGTCGTGATTCTAGCTCCAGACAGCCTATAAATAGAGGCTCTTGTGTCATTTGAGAAGTGTTCCTTGAAAAGAATTCTATCCAGCTTTTTCTTATAAAAACACACACTAACACTCACATAGAAGATTTAGTGAAGAGTTTGAAGGCTTGGAGGTCATCACCATCAACCATCATCATCATCCATCATCATCATCATTAAGAAGGAAGATTCATCTACATTTGGTTAAATTGTTCCAAATTTAATCATGTATTGTTATCATCGTGCTCATTATGAGCTAAACTCCTTTTACCATCTAAAATCTATGAAGAAGCTTTGTTTTACTTGATAATTATACAAAACATGTGGTGCAGTCTAGTAAAGTACATGGTTATATTACAATTATCTTTTGATGAGAAATGTTTCACCATCTTAAATCACTAATTCAAAGTTGGTGGTTGTCAATTCTATTGGAAATCGTTCATGATCGATTCATGTTCTTGAAAGAAAGAAATACTTTGATACATTATCGAAACAAGGATCCTTATATTGTACTTAGAAATGATGAGATATAAGTTACGATGTATTTCTCTAAGTCTTGGTAATCCGAAAATGGCTTTGCTTAGGATATCATGCATGTTAATGGAATGTGTAATTATAACCTACATAAATCAACCAAGGGGAGGTTGTGTGACTAAACTACAACCATCCGAAACTGTTAGAATTGGTATTTGAGAAATCGAAGTCAATCCTAATCTTTCTACTTTACGAAACTACTTGCCAACTTAAATTGACATCATTGAGATGACATTAGGAAAGGGTGGACTTTAAAATGCGCATGTTACCTCCTTAGTGCCAAAGATGC
The DNA here is from genome assembly GCF_021521415.1 of Bidens hawaiensis. Taxonomy (NCBI): domain Eukaryota; kingdom Viridiplantae; phylum Streptophyta; class Magnoliopsida; order Asterales; family Asteraceae; genus Bidens; species Bidens hawaiensis. The sequence continues at coordinate 24,023 of NW_027505605.1, forward strand.
TCACTTAAGGCTTAAGGAGCTATCTATCATATATTGCTATGGCAAGTTTACCACATGTTTGAATATTAATTATCAATGCTAAAATGGAGTGGATGCTTGATCTTAGATGGTAACCTTCGCATAATTGAACAACTCGTTTAGAATCTCTCGTCTTGGTTACCTATATATTATATATATAAGTATTTATATTTTATAAAAAGTTCAAAAATTAACCCAAAAATGATTAAAACCTCCGATTAAAGTAAAACAACGATTAATCATTAGAAACATTTGTGTCCATGGATCGATACTTGGTTCTTACCAATACTATTCTACATATATGATAGGTACACATGCCTAATTTGTGTGTTTTTAGTCTTTGTAGAAATCACTTTTATAAATTTAAAACACGATCTTGTGCAAAAAGCTAAAAAAGCAAATCATTCCATCTATTAATATTTAACCGCAACTCACAGTACACATCAAGTTTTTGGAGCCGCTGCCGAGGACACGGTACGTTTCTAAGAACGATCCAAGTTTTAATTTAATCATTGACTATAATTGTACAAATTTTAACTTCTATCTTATTTTTTATTTACAAAAAATTAAACTATATAATTTTACGGCTAGCCTAATTTTAACCTTTATTTACCTTACTTTACTTTAGCTTAATTAATTTAGACCTTAGTTTAGTTTAAAATAGCTTAGCCTTACTCATAGTTTAATTTAGACTAACTTTAGCTAATTTTTTTTTACTTTAGTTTTCATTTTGATTTAATCCCATGTATGTGTTGGGTTTCAACGGTGGTTTGGAACGAAAACGGATAAACTATTTGATCCGTTTTAGTTAATAATTATTTCGTTTCGATAGATATTAATCAATATTAATATATATGTATAAACAAACTATAAAACGCAGCGGATATAATAAATTAAAACGAACCATAAACCAAAACCCGAACCCGGATCCGATTACAAATGATACGAGTTCGAACAACGTAAATAAACAACCATAGAAAAGGTAGTCGATATACCTCGGTTACAAGAACCGGGAAGACACCGAAGGATAACGAGAGTAGCTAGAAATGACACACACAATCAAAAGAGATCTCCAATCTAATCCGGCAGCGGCGGCGGCGACTGTCGGCGGCGGTGGCGGATTCCAGCGACCTTAAGATGATGGTTTGATGTAGATCTGGCAGCAAACTAGTCCAGCTAAAGCTCAAATACCAATACAGACCCGAACGGCAGCTGCTACTGGAGCAAACAGTGCGTCGGAGACCCGCCAGAAAAACGGGTGTCACCGGAAAAACGTGTATGGGCTTGCGGTGAGGTTCTGGACGTCGCCAGAAGCTAGTATACAGTGGTGGTGGTGGTGGTGTTTCCGGTATAATAAAGGGGCAGTAGGTAATGGTTGGTGGCTAGCGGCGGCCGGAAAGTGCTCGCCGGAAAAACCGGTGGCCAGAATTGCGGCGCCGGAAAAACGTGAGCAGCTAGGGTTTTAGGTTTTAATGTTATCTAAATATGGAAACATCATTAAGTATTTATAGGATATAAATTAGGGTTTAACAATTAAACCCCATTGGGCTTTAAGCCCAATTAATAACCCAAAGCCTTAAATCACTAGATTATATCCTTAAATGAGTGTGTCGGGCCCAGTTAACGTGAACGCTTAAGTGGGTTAAAATTTGTTACCTCCGGTGTAACTCAGTCCGGGTCTCATTCGGGTCGGTCGCGTTGACTTGACCCGAACCGACCATTAAATCCAACAGTCTCCCACTTGGACGGATTTGGGTCAAGTATCACAACGCTAACGACTAGAGGCGTTCTAGCTACACATAGCTGTCCCTAACCGAATAAGACATTTTAAATCCATAACCAAAGTATCTTGGAATACCTTATTGCAAGATAATGAATTTATAGTAATCGTTGTCATCTATCCTTTCTGTATAAGACATTAAATGAACTATGAGACATGGATCATATCATTCTCATATGGCGTTCAATTATTGTAATTCTCGATATAGAGTCAAAGTGGTCCAATCAAACACACAGTTAGTTTGGGTGAGGCCTCACACTTTACCAGTTTGAATCAACGAGGGCGACAATATGTCTAACTGTTACATTTTAATGTAAGAGTACAGAATCCCATCTTGACTACATACAACTCCCACTGAACTCCAGAACATTCCCAACCAATGCCTTTATGGCTGGCAGTTACGCAACAGCGGTTGACATGATCAAAGAATATCCCTCGGTAAACGAAAGTTCTAATGTGTATCTGAGGTCTAAGGATACTAAATGAGCATACTATTATCAAAACATCTTATGATCAAGATCCATGAAGATGATTTGATGCAAGTTACATCCAACGTCATTCATAATGAGGTATGTGAGTTTGGGAATCAACTGCTTGAGTCCAAAGTCAGAATAGTCATAATTCATAATCGCTCCCACGATTCTGACCGACTACGGATAATTTAGAATATAATATTCATGAATTAAACGTATTAAAAGGAACACAGTTGTATCATTCAACGTTTGCATTTAACCATTAAATCAAAGGTGAACTGAAAAGTACAACATTTTGAATGTTCATACATCCAAATACTAAATCAAAATAAATCACTAGCAAGTCTAAGCCCGATAGCATCTCTATGCTGATCATGCTTGTCCTGAGTCATCGGCTTAGTGAACGGGTCGGCTAGATTTTGATCTGTGTCTACTTTGCTTATCACGATGTCACCTCGTTCCAATATTTCCCGAATAAGATGGAACTTCCTTATAATGTGCTTGGTTCTGTGATGAGACCTTGGCTCTTTGGCTTGAGCAATAGCACATGTGTTATCACAGAATATCTCGATTGGTTTGTGAATACTCGGAACCACATCGAGATTGGTGATGAACTTCTTCATCCAAGCAGCTTCCTTAGCAGCATCAGATGCAGCTATATATTCGGATTCAGTGGTAGAATCCGCCACAACACTCTGCTTGGAGCTCTTCCAATAAATAGCTCCTCCATTGAGAGTGAATACGAAACCCGACTGTGAGCGAGAATCATCTCGGTCAGTCTGGAAGCTAGCATCAGTGTAACACTTTACAGTAAGCTCCTCTTCCACTCCCCCAAACACCAAGCACATGTCTTTGGTCCTATTCAAGTACCTTAGAATGTTCTTCACAGAAGTCCAATGGGCAATGTCAGGACTCTGTTGAAAACGGCTGGTCATGCTCATGGCATACGACACGTCAGGTCTGGTACATAACATAGCATACATGATAGAGCCAACCGCAGAAGCATATGGAATTGCTTGCATACGCATAGATTCAATGTCCGTTGCCGGAGATTGCGATTTGCTCAACACGGTTCCCTTAGTCATTGGAACAACTCCTTTCTTGGAGTTTTCCATTGAGAAGCGTGCCATCACTTTGTCTATGTAGGTACTTTGACTAAGCCCTAGAATCCTCTTAGATATATCTCTGTAGATCTTTATTCCCAGAATATTAGCGGCTTCTCCAAGATCTTTCATTGCAAAACAAGATTCCAACCATTGCTTAACTTGTTTAAGCATAGGAATGTCGTTTCCAATGATCAGTATATCATCCACATACAAGATGAGGAATGATATAGTGCTCCCACTAGCCTTTCTGTAAACACAAGGTTCATCTTCATTCTTGACAAAACCAAACTCTTTGATTTTCTCGTCAAAGTGAAGATTCCAGCTACGAGATGCCTGCTTAAGCCCATAAATGGACTTGTTCAATTTGCAAACCTTATTAGGATATTTTGGATCGACAAAACCTTCGGGCTGAACCATATAGACATCTTCAGAAAGATGTCCATTTAGGAAAGCGGTTTTGACATCCATTTGCCATATCTCATAATCATAGTATGCAGCAATGGAAAGCAATATCCTAATCGACTTGGTCATAGCAACGGGCGAAAAAGTTTCATCATAGTCAACACCTTGAGTTTGAGTGAAACCTTTCGTGACTAGCCGTGCTTTGTAGGTTTGCACATTTCCATGCATGTCGGTTTTTCTCTTGAAAATCCATTTGCTCACTACTGCCCGACTATCGGGGGGTAGCTCAACCAAGTTCCAAACTTGGTTATCATGCATAGATTGCATCTCAGTGTTCATGGCATCCTGCCATTTCTTGGATTCCGGATCCAAGATGGCACACTTGTAGTTAGTAGGCTATTTCCCAGATTCGTCTACTAATAAGACTTCGGGACCATCTAGATGACTTAAGTATCTAGAATTTGGTACGGGAGTCCTACTACTTCTGCGAACGCTTGTGTTCACGTCTGATGTATCAGCAACAAAAACTTGTTGATCAGACTCTCCAACTTTCTCAGCAGTTGGTTGTGGTTCTTGAATTTCTTCAAGATCGACAATGTTACTTCTAGTTCCTGACTAAGAAATTCTTCTTCAAGGAAGTAGCCTTTCCTCCTGACAGAAATCGTATTTGTATCAGGATGAAAGAAGTAATAACCGCTCTTGTAATAGTATCTGACGAAAATAACTTTTTAGCCACGGGGATCAAGTTTGTCATCAGACTCACTTGTGATATAAGCATCACATCCCCATACTCTAAGATAAGACAATTTGGGTTTCTTTCCCTTATGCCATATCTCATATGGTGTTTTGTCTATCTTCTTAGTTGGAGCTAGATTGACAATGCGGGCAGCGGTCATAAGGGCGTAACCCCAAAAGGAGTGAGGCAAGTTAGTTCTACACATCATCGATCAAACCATGTTTAGCAGAGTTTGATTCCTCCTCTCGCTCACGCCATTATGTTGGGAGAGTGAGCTGTGAAACAATTCCACACTCTTTTAGATGATTGACGAACTCTGAGCTGAGGTAGTTTCCACCTCGATCTGATCGAAGTATCTTAATGGTTTTACCAAGTTGGTTTTCCATTTCGTTTTGAAACTCTTTGAACATTTCAAAAGTTTCATGCTTGTGTTTCATAAGATACACATAAGCATATCGACTATAATCGTCGATAAGAGAAACGAAATATCTTTCATGGTTTCTAGACACGGTTCTGAAAGGTCCACATACATCAGTGTGTATGAGTCCTAACAAATCTCTTGCTCGTTCGCTTTTATGAGTGAAGGAGTCTTTGGCGAGTTTGCCAACTAAGCAAGATTTATAATCGTCAAAAGAGTCCGGTCCTGTGGATTCAAGAATCCCTTTGGATTGGAGTCTTTAACTCTTGCCTTGCTTATGTGGCCAAGTCGGCAATGTCATAGAAATGTATCACTGATGCCAGATTTGATACGTTTTGAAAGATTATATATACGTTATTATTAGTTTGAACATCAATCTTATATATATCATTTCGAGGTTTAGCCTCAAAATAAAAGATATCATTTAAGTAAGCAGAAATAGCCATGCCATTAAAACATGTACTTAAAAACTTGTTCAAACAGTAAAGAAATTGAAGCGATGTTGCTGGTCCAACCAGGAGCATACAAATAATTATTCAAATGAAAAACTAGGCTAGATGGACATGTAAAATAAAATACTCCAGTTGCCAGAACCGGTACTCTCTTCTCATCTCCAACGATGAGTTCCATGCTGCCTTGATTCAGTTTCCTCCACTTCTCAGGCTCCTGCAAGACATTAACGATGTGGTAACCACATCAGGTATCAAATACCCATGTGTGTTCTAGAGACAGTGAAAAGTTCAATAACGTATATGGAAATACCTCCAGAAGAGCCTTCACCATTTGCTCTCTTCTTCTTGATCTCAGCAAGGTACTCGGGACAGTTTCGCATCCAGTGTCCCATTTGTTTGCATCGGTGGCACTGGCGCTCCTCAGGGGGCGGTGGTGGCATCTTTGGATCCCCTTTGTTAGCATTGGTGGCACGAGGGGCAGCAATGGTAACATTCTTCTTGCCTTTACCCTTATAACCTCGTTTCTTGGGATTAGGCTTCTTGACACCAGCAGATCGAATGGTCAGAACTTGATTGGTCCTTGAAGGAATGTTCATCTCAGCCGTCTTGAGCATGTTATGAAGCTCCGGCACTGTCTTCACCCAACCATTCATGTTGAAATTCATTACGAACTGGTCGTATGAGTTGGCGAGATAGTTGAGAATGAAATCCGATGCCATTTCATCGGGCATGGGATAATCAAGTTTCTTGATGTGCCCCTTCATCTTAAGAACATGAGCACTGACGGGAGACCCCTCTGCCATATTGCAACTGATGAGTTGTTTCATGGTGTCGAAACGTTCTTGACGGGCTTGTTTCTGGAACATGCCATTGAGTTGCTCAAGCATCTCATAGGCACCAAAGTCTTCCAAGCCTTTAGCAAGCTCAGAAGTCATGGTGGCTAGCATAATACAGGAGACCTCAGCCGGGTCATCCTTATGCTTGTCAAGAACTTTTCGTGCAGCGGCTGTGTTGTTTTCAGGCTCGGTTGGAACAGGTCCATCAAGAACATACAGGCGCTTTGCCATAGTGAGAACAAGTCTTAAGTTGCGGTGCCATTCGATGAAGTTGGTACCATTCAGATTATCCTTCTCATGGATAGTCTTAAGGGCGTAGGGTGAAATTTCGTTTGACGACATCTGATTAATTAAGCAAAAGTAAGTTTAATTAGTATTTTCGATGTTGTAGTCCTATTATTAATGACCCAATAATAAGTGGTTAGGCAGACCGACAACGATTGTCAATTGTGAATAGAGCACAACTCTCGGTTATGAGGCCTATAGAGACAACGATTGTCTGTATCGATACGTTTAGCCTCATCTTTTCCCACTTTAAGTCTCCAGACAGCTGTAGCACGTAACAGGAGAGTAAAGTAATAGTTGTCCTAGTATAGTGATGTATGAAAGGGCCGGATGTGTCAACGAAACACTTTCACCTTGATGGGATAGGCTAGAAAACAAGTGCGGTGATGTAACTCCAAACACTCGAAATTTCGCAGTATACCTCAAGTGTGACTTGTAGTAGGATTGGCATAAACTATTGGTTTTAAATTGGGATTATTATTATTTTTTTTTAAATTACCAAATAGAGTAAAAGTCAAATTTTACTGTATTTATTATCGCGACGAATAGATGAACCCTTTCATCTCTCAGGACACTTATTTTTAAATAACCTATTAGAAACTAAGTTTGTAGCGATACGACTAACCAATTTTAAGTTAATAGAAATCTATTAAGTTATCAGTTTTGGAAATCAAAACGCTTTTAATTTGCAAAACATAACCGGTTAATAAAATGTTTATTTTTCAAATTTATTTGGTATTAGGTCGGTGATATTATAATCCTATTATAATCAATCCAAGCAAACACAATAGCAAATAACAATAATATGTAAATCCTTATGGCCAAAAGGTGATCGGTCTTGCTAGAGCCAATTAGGGAGACCGATCGGGTCAAGGGGTCACAACACAAACAACCAAAAGGATGTACTTCTCCGTGCATCCCGTCGTCTTGTCCGAACTCCCACTAACTCCAAGATTTCCATGAGCTCGTCCTCGGTTATCTTCGCGTCTTCTTAATTACAAATTTATAAACTAACAATAATATGTCCCATTACAAATTTGAACCATCTTTATGGCCAAAAGAAAACTGAAAATTAAATAATAACCTTTTTACAACTTTTGAACCAACCATATGGCCAAAACAAGCTCAAACACCAATCACAACCAAACAAACACATAGGTCGGGGCCGGATTTACATATTCAAAATAAACGAATTTCTGGTCGTTTTGACTTGGTCAAAAAAAATAAACAAAACTTTGACCAACTCAAAATCACCCGAAAATAAATCTAGATCAATAAACTTTAAACGATTTAAAGTTTAAGATGTAGATCCGGTTTTAAACGAACCAGGATCGACTCGTACATTGTAACCGCGGCTCTGATACCACTGTTGGGTTTCAACGGTGGTTCGGAACGAAAACGGATAAACTATTTAACTTGTTTTAGTTAATAATTATTTCGTTTCGATAGATATTAATCAATATTAATATATATGAATAAACGAACTATAAAACGCAGCGGATATAATAAATTAAAACGAACCATAAACCGAAACCCGAACCCGGATCCGATTACAAACGATACGAGTACGAACAATGTAAATAAACAACCATAGAAAAGGTAGTCGATATACCTCGGTTACAAGAACCGGGAAGACACCGAAGGATAACGAGAGTAGCTAAAAATGACACACACAATCAAAAGAGATCTCCAATCTAATCCGGCAGCGGCGGCGGCGACTGTCGACGGCTGTGGCGGATTCCGGCGACCTTAAGATGATGGTTTGATGTAGATCTGGCAGCAAACTAGTCCAGCTAAAGCTCAAATACCAACACAGACCCGAACGGCAGCTGCTACTGGAGCAAACAGTGCGTCGGAGACCCGCCAGAAAAACGGGTGTCACCGGAAAAACGTGTATGGGCTTGCGGTGAGGTTCTGGACATCGCCGGAAGCTGGTATACAGTGGTGATGGTGTTTCCGGTATAATAAAAGGGCAGTAGGTAATGGTTGGTGGCTAGCGGCGGCCGGAAAGTGCTCGCCGGAGAAACCGGTGGCCGGAATTGCGGCGCCGGAAAAACGTGTGCAGCTAGGGTTTTAGGTTTTAATGTTATCTAAATATGGAAACATCATTAAGTATTTATAGGATATAAATTAGGGTTTAACAATTAAACCCCATTGGGCTTTAAGCCCAATTAATAACCCAAAGCCTTAAACCACTAGATTATCTCCTTAAATGAGTGTGTCGGGCCCAGTTTACGTGAACGCTTAAGTGGGTTAAAATTCGTTACCTCCGGTGTAACTCAGTCCGGGTCTCATTCGGGTCGGTCGCGTTGACTTGACCCCAACCGACCATAAAATCCAACAGTATGTCCTCTACTTCTGAGCCCGAGCTTGTTTCACCAATTTCTGAACCGGAACGACTCTTTCGTCGACGAACTTGTAAACGGACTACAGAAACCGCCGAAGCAATCAAAGATGAATCAGTAGATGCCACCACATCAGGAGAAAATCGAACCAAAGAAATGATGGTGGCCCAGAACAATGAGCCGAACATGAGCCAGTATGCCAAGCCAACTCTCGAAGGCTATGGCAATGGAGTGGCTCCACCCGAAATCACCGAAAATTTCAAAATCAAATCAAGCACCATTCATATGGTGGAAAATTCAGTTCAATTTCATGGTCTCCTCGACGAAGACCCTCTTTCTCACATATCTCGATTCCTACGAATCTGCGGAACCTTTAAAATTCAAAACTGTTCAGACGATCAAATAAAGCTTAAACTCTTTCCTTTCTCTCTAAGGGGTCAAGCCCTAGAATGGATAGAATCTCTTTCCTCTTGTTCCATCACCACTTGGAACCAGATGGTTGAACAGTTTCTCCTCAAATATTTTACGCCTGATAAAACTACCAAATACCGAGCCAGCATTACCGGATTCCAGACCGATGATGATGAATGGCTACACGCAGCATGGGAAAGATACAAAAGTCTTATGAGAAGATTCCCACACCATGGACTGAGTGTATGGTTACAAGTACAAACTTTCTTTGACGCACAATCCAGTCAAAACAAACAGGCTATCTGTAACACCCCGTAACCGCAGCGGAAACGTAAACGGGATGCAACAGACACGTCTGATATCAACAGCATTGCTTATAAAGAAAACACCACTACATTAATTTACAACGTATTACATTGTTCCGAGTTTCGTTACCGTCTAGGCGTTAACACATAAGTTTTACCGATAGTACATTAGCATATTTAATACAAAATAAAGATCCTTAAGCTTCCACAAAATAGCACACATCATCAAGCACGTATCACTCATTCCAATTTGGGTGTACCTAGAAAGCTTGTAAAGAAAACGGGTCAACTACTAATAGTTGGTGAGTTTCACTAATTTAAATAAACCATGACAAATCATTATAGTAATCATATATTAGCGATGAAATTATGCTGAGCCCACAAGTGAAACCTCTGTTAACCCAGAGACACATCCAATAACCTCTGGGGACACTGTTAACCCAGAAACACATTTAATAACCTCTGGGGACACTGTTAACCCAGAAACACATTTAATAACCTCTGGGGACACTGTTAACCCAGAACACTGTTTCGGGCCTTACAATGTTAGCAACTCAGACAATTACCATCTTAATACATTACCGTACGATTCCCGTACAATAAACATTATATAAATACATTCATTTCCATGCGATCAGCATGTACTTAAACATTTTGATAAAAACATGCTTTCCGCCCCGGGAAAATATTTAAAACAGTTCAGTAAAAAGGGGCTCGTGAAACTCACCTTTTCGTGAGCAAATATGTAACACTGTGCACGGCTACCGGTCCGGATCTGTAATACGATCCCTAATTCGTTACTATACAATTTCTATTAATATAACTTAAATTCGTGTTAACCGGTACATCTGGGGACACTGTTAACCCAGTACCGTACACGATCCGGGGACAATGTTAACCCAGAGACACTTCTCAGGACTCAGATTGTGATATCTCTTAGAGTTTATCCGTCAAAATTATTATTATTATGTTTCCCCGTTTTGCGTGCCTAGCACGGTTATCCGTTTTTATGTTTCAAAAATGAGTTTGGTCGCACACGACCCGAAAATAGTGTTTGACTGATATTTTAGTTAAAGCCGTGAATTTAGAGCTCGGTTTAGACGCCCCGTTTGGCCGCGGGACCCGTTTCCGTCGTTAATACACCGGAAACTGCTAAATCGGGTAAAATTACCCAAATCATCCGAATTATTTTCGGATGATTTATTTTTACTTGATTAACTTAGTTTTATGAAAATAGTCCATTTTTAGGGTTTTTATACACCAGTCAGCTCGCTTAGGCGAACTTTGCCGATTTACGCGTTTTAAGCTTTAAAAGTTTGTTTTTATGTTCTTTTTAGCACAAATAATTATCCGTTTAGTCTCGGATCTTGAAAATTTGCACAAATCACTTTTTGACAGTAAGGAATTTTATAAAAATATTTCCAGAATTAATTTTTATATTTAACATTTATTTATCTATTTTTAAACGTCATTTAAACACCAAATATGTCGAAAATACCAAACGACCTTAGAAAAATCCCAAATTTTTCTGGGATGACCCCTGCCATCCACATAGTTCCCTGTAATTTTTCCAGAACCAAAATCTCATTTTTCATGCCATTTTCACCAAAACCGAGCTAGAAACCCTAGAACTCGTTTTACCGAAAAGCCTACTTAGACTTCTCCAACGGATCTGAAATTTTGTGTGTGACTTTTACATGTTATAAAAAGCTTATCTGGAATTTTCCAGAATTTTTCATGATGTTTAGCTATTTTTCACCATTTTTAGCTAAAACCGAGCATTAAATTCACCAAATATTCATCCTTTATCCAAAAATTACAAAATTTTCACAGATCTCATATTTTCATGTGTAGATCATCTCTTTGAAATTTCATGACCCAACTCTAAGTCTATCATAATCTGTCCAAATCATATAAATCATACGAAAAACTGAACTACCTTGTGTTTCTAGCTTTAGATCGCCAAGATCTTGCTTTCTAGCCTTTGCTAGCAACTAGATATAACCCCTACAAGCACAATAACACCACACCAAGCAAGTTACACCCACAATCAAGCCATTTCTTTCATGGTTTCGGTTATGATATAAAAACAAAGATTTTAACCGTAAAAATTCGTTTTTGACTCTTTTAACTCCTTTCTTGGACCAAGATCCCTTGTATAACTAGTATACATCACTTGATCATGCAAGAATCGGTTTCATCTCGGGTTTCCACCCATTTTTCACTTGAAACCTCATTTTCTTGAAATTACTCAAGATTATGGAATTACAACTATGAATTAACCATTACTTTATGGTTTTACCTTGTTAAAACTCAAAGATTTGGATGAGAATTGAAGATTGGAAGAGGTTTGAGTGCTTGAATGTTTGAAGAAAAAAGAAAATGAAAGGGATGAGGGGAAACCCTCATCCGATCGGTCTCCATAAGGTGTGGGGGTGGGGCCCACACCTCCATTCTTGGCCACACATTCAGATTACGCAATCTGGATAATGTTGTGGATAATCTGGTTCAGTTCGTTTTTCGGTTAAACGTTTAATTCCGCTCAAAACGAGGCTAAAACGGTCGTTTTTCGGCTTAAAAATGAAATTTATATAAAACCGATTTAAAAACTTTAAAAACTTAAACCATGACATTTATTGACTTAACACATCGTATTGTCGGTAATTGTGCATCTTTTTCGGCTTGATCGATCGCCTCTTGCTTGGTTTGGTATTAAAGGTTTCGTTTAACGTACCGACGTACCATTAAATCGAAAACTCTTTTCTGTGCTTTAATTCACTTATCCCGAAGCTTTAATACTTCGTAAACATCACTAAACGTTATATATTTCGTCTATAATGTAATCTCCGATTCATTCGGGTTTCAATAACCGTCAATCGGTTAACCGTACTTTCAATACGATTAACTGTATAATCGAGTATAATTCGTACCGTGAATCACACATACTCGTATATACACATTATAATTAATATATTCAGTATTAGATAACACGTAAATAGTATATACCGGCTAGGGTATACCTGAATTTGCCGGAATTGTTACATTCTCCCCCCGTTACAAAAATTTCGTCCTCGAAATTTTACGCGTCAACTACTTCCTTTTAAGGAAATAGGTGGGGGTATTTCTTCCGAAATTCGTCCTTTCGTTCCCATGTATATTCTGGGTCTCGTTGCGAATTCCATCTAACTTTGACCAACGATATCTTATTGTGTCTAAGTTGCTTGATTTTCCCGTCTACTATTTCTAGGGGCTCCTCTACGATGTTGAGCTTATCATTTATTTGGACACCCTCTAAAGGTAACACCGATGTCTCATCCGCCAGATATCTTTTCAAATTCGATACGTGAAACTCGTTGTGAACTGCACTCAGTTCATCAGGCAGTTCTAATCAGTATGCTACAGGACCGATTTTTGCAGTAATGTCGAATGGTCCAATGTGTCTAGGGGCTAACTTCCCCGCCTTTCCAAATCTGACTACTCCTTTCCAAGGTGATACTTTCAAATACACTTTATCACCTTTCTCAAATGATAACGGTTTTCTACGGGTATCGGCATAACTCTTCTGCCGATCCCGTGCGGCCTTCAGATTGTTCTTAATTTCAAGGATTTTGCTGGTCGTTTCCTGGACCAGATCTGATCTAATAACCTGTGTGTCGCCCACTTCAGTCCAGCAGAGTGGTGATCGGCACTTCCGTCCATACAATGCTTCGTAAGGTGCTGCCTTTATACTGCTATGGTAACTGTTATTATAGGAAAATTCAACGAGTGGGAGATGTTGATCCCAATTTCCCTTAAAATCCAGTACGCATGCACGAAGCAAATCCTCCAGTGTTTGGATGGTCCTCTCAGACTGACCGTCGGTCTGAGGGTGGTAAGCTGTGCTTAGATCAATACGTGTTCCCAGCGCTTCTAGTACAGCTTGCCAAAGATTGGAGGTGAAATGGCTATCTCGATCGGAGATGATTGAGATGGGTATCCCATGACGAGACACAATTTCATTTATATAAATCTGCGCAAGTCTCTCGGTGTTATAATTATTTCTAATCGGAATAAAATGTGCCGACTTGGTTAATCGATCCACGATTATCCAAATTGCATCGTGTCCACGGGACGTCTTAGGGAGATGTGTCACAAAATCCATCGTGATTTGCTCCCATTTCCATTCGGGAATTTCCGGTTGTTGTAACATCCCCGAGGGTTTCTGGTGCTCCGCCTTAACCCTCGCACACGTCGTACACTTGCCGACGTATGTGGCTATATCCTTTTTCATACCCGGCCACCAGTAGAACTCCTTCACATCCTTGTACATCTTATCCGATCCCGGATGTATGGAATATTTCGATTTATGCGCTTCGTCCATGATTAAATCACGAAGGTCAAGGAGGGTCGGGATCCAAATCCGATTTTTGAAATAGAGAATTTCGTCCACGCGCTGTTCGAAATTCTTCTCGTTACCGTAAAGTCCCTCTTTTTCCAATTGTTCCTCTTTCAACGCCTCGCGTTGAGCGACTCGAACCAGGTCCGATAGGTTCGACTGGACTATCATCCCCAGCGCTCGCACTCGCAATGGCTTAACCCGATCCTTCCTACTCAAGGCATCAGCTACGACGTTAGCCTTGCCGGGGTGATAACGGATGTCACAGTCATAGTCGCTTAATAACTCGACCCATCTTCGTTGCCTCATATTCAGTTCTTTCTGATCGAATATGTGTTGCAAACTTTTATGATCGGTGAAGATGGTGCACTTTGTACCGTAGAGATAATGTCTCCAGATTTTAAGTGCGAAGATAACTGCTCCCAGTTCTAAGTCATGAGTAGTGTAATTTTTCTCGTGTACTTTTAACTGTCGAGAAGCATAGGCTATAACCTTATTATTCTGCATCAACACGCATCCTAACCCTCTACGGGATGCGTCACAATACACGACAAAAGCATCGTCTCCGTCGGGGAGACTTAAGATCGGCGCTTGGCACAATCTTTGTTTTAGCGTTTGAAACGCCGTTTCCTGCTCTTCTCCCCATTCATACTTTCGATCCTTTTGAGTCAGAAGGGTTAAAGGTTGGGCGATGCTGGAAAAGTTCTCTATAAATCGACGATAATATCCAGCTAAGCCTAAGAATTGGCGGATTTCCTTTGGCGATTTAGGCGCTTGCCAATTCTTAACTGCTTCAACCTTACTTGGATCAACGTGTATTCCTTGATGGTTTATAACGTGACCAAGGAATTGCACTTCTTGTAACCAGAAGTTACACTTGGAGAATTTTGCATACAACTTCTCCTGATTTAGAAGCTCTAAAATTAATCTTAAGTGTTGCTCGTGCTCTTCTTTACTCTTCGAGTATATCAAAATATCGTCAATAAACACGATGACGAATTTGTCGAGGTAGGGTTTACAGACTTGATTCATGAGATCCATGAATACTGCTGGCGCATTTGTTAGCCCAAAAGGCATAACTAAGAACTCGTAATGGCCGTAGCGAGTCCGGAATGCGGTTTTTGGGATATCCTCCTCCTGAATTCTAACCTGATGGTATCCCGATCTAAGATCTATTTTTGAGAAGTAGCTCGCACCTTGTAGTTGGTCGAACAGGTCATCAATTCGGGGAAGAAGGTACCTATTTTTGATTGTTAACTTGTTCAATTCCCTGTAATCAATGCACATTCTAAGGCTCCCGTCCTTCTTTTTCACGAACAGTACAGGTGCACCCCACAGGGAATAACTAGGACGTATAAATCCTTTATCCAACAGTTCTTGCAACTGATTGGATAATTCTTGCATCTCAGATGGTGCAAGTCGGTAGGGCGCCTTAGCAACAGGGCCAGCTTGAGGTAATAAGTCGATTCTGAATTCGACCTGGCGGGTTGGCGGTAATCCAGGAAGTTCTTCTGGGAAAACCTGTGGAAATTCGCGTACCACTGGAATATCATCCACTCGTTTCTCCTCAGAATCAGTGGCCGTCAAGCTTGCTAAATACGCCACGCATCCCTGGCGTATATATTTTAACACCTTGATGTGGGATATAAATGGTATCATGGTGCCTGACTTTTCTCCTTGCACTAATACCTCTTCGTCATCCGACACCCGGATCTTGACGATTTTCTTTTCACAGTTTATTTCTACTTTGTTACGTGCTAACCAATCCGTTCCCACTATCACGTCAAAACTACCCAATTCTACAGGTAACAAGTCAATCGGAAGGGATTGATCGTTCAGAATAAAAGGGCAATTCCGAACTATTCGATTAACTATCATGGTTTTACCGTTAGCGACTTCTACGGTATAAGGTTCTATGGTTTCACCAATTGGAAGGTTTCCTATCGATAGGAACTTAACGGAGACAAAACTTCTATCGGCGCCCGTATCAAATAATATAGAAGCGTAGTGATCAGAGACGAGGAAGGTACCTGTCACTACGCTGGGGTCTTGGCGTGCCTCGCTCGTCCCCATCACGAATGCTCGGCCTCTTGCCGGGTTGGACGATGATGCCTGACCCGCGGTTTGCCGCCCATTTCCTCCCTGGTTCAGTTTCGGACAGTTTCTCTTATTAAACCGGTTTGTATAACCCAAGTGGTCTGCCCCCTGCATCTCCAGGTTCCACAATTCGTTTTCTAATTTCTGCAATTCATTTTTTGGGCAGAAATGTCCCAGTACAAGAGCCTTGAGCTCTGTCTAGGTCATGCGGTTTGTCGCCGCCTGACCGCGAGTCTGCACTATCGTGTTCCACCATGTCAAGGCATGGTCCGTGAATGTGCAGGTAGCATACTTAACAACACAATCCTCGGGGCAGTTGCTGATATTCACAACGGATTCTATTTTCTCGATCCACTTAACCAACCCATTTGGTCCTTCAGACCCGCTAAACTCTAGGGGTTTGCACAACATAAAGTCTTTGATCGAACATCCCCTGGATGCAGGAATCGGTTTAGTACGGTTCGTCTCTACAATAGGTATAGGGCCATTACTGTCCGTAACG
Source organism: Bidens hawaiensis (assembly GCF_021521415.1). Taxonomy (NCBI): domain Eukaryota; kingdom Viridiplantae; phylum Streptophyta; class Magnoliopsida; order Asterales; family Asteraceae; genus Bidens; species Bidens hawaiensis. The sequence continues at coordinate 40,564 of NW_027505605.1, forward strand.
ACCACCCTAGGCGGTGCGTCATTACTCGGAATCGTGTTATCGTTCTGTGGAGGATTAGCATTTTGTTCCCCGTCATTATTGGTGGTCGTTTGATTGCTCGGGGGGGTTGGATTGGTCGAATTGTTAATACTGGCGGCGATGCGCGATACTATATCCGGTATCGCCGCCTCCAACTGTTGAGCAATCAAACGGCTCACATCCACTTCCGACATTTGAGCTGATCGTTTTGGTGCCATTCTACACAACATTCAGAAAAATACATGTAATTAATACAAATTCCAATCATAAAACACAACACACATTCCATTCATTAATAAACATTAGTACATATTACACAAACATCCGTTCACATTACTTCCCTGTCACCATTACATAGGTTAAGTTTTCATACATAGGGCCTATGTCGGCATCATCTCGACATAACCCGCAATGGGTCAGTGCTTGAATGATACCCAAAAGTATCTATAATGATATACCCCATAAGAGACCCCCTAAGGGCCAGTGGTTGTATTATAACTACACAAGATTCACTCTATGTTAGCATCACCACTAACTGCTTACACAGAGTACCAAAAAGCGGTCCCTGTCTACTCCCATCCTAACACAACTAAACACGGTGGTATACCAACCCCACCAACACAGCCACCAACACCACCATCACAGCCAACATACCTCGGATCCGCGTCTCCATCCGGCCGATCATCCACTGGGAGTATGAGCACTCCCTCTTCAACTGCGCAATCGCATACTGGTGGTCCAGTATGCAGTCCCCCAGATACATCCGCCTCTGCACTCCCACTGTCAAGGCGGCGGAGTGCTCATTCACCTGCTCGGTGAGCACTCGAAGCCATGATGCCGCGTCCCTTTCCTGCCTAGGGAGACCCCACACAGGTGGAGTCACAGGCTCAGGCTGGGAGCGGGAGGACTCGCCCCGACGGGTAGCAGGTCTGGGTGGGGGAGAGGTAGGTGGGACATGCGGGACACTGATCCGCGCCGTGAGGCGGGGTCCGAATCCGGGAGGGATAGGGGTGGCCTGTGGTGCGGGTGGGGTGGGGGATCTGACAATCCTGACTGGGGAGGACTGGCTAGAGCTCCTACGACTAGCCTCGCTAGGCTCAGAGCTGGATGATATGCGTAGACTCCCAGAGTTCCCGGAGCTGACTTCCTCTGGGTCCTCCTCCACCGATAAACTATGAGTCCTCGACATTCTTACCTGCACATAAGATAATCAAACATATAGTTCTTTCCATAGTGTAAATCATAATCAACTTAATATACACTTACTTATACAACTTTACCACATAACAATATTATCATATATTTACACATATGTTGCCAATTTTACCTATTAAAGTCCCCCGTGACTTCCCCTGAATTCCCTCGTGCAGACAAGTCTGTTATTATGTTCCGGACCATAATAACTCACTTGTCCATCCAAGTTCATCCAGATCTTGTCACTATAAATTATTAGTTGATATTCAGATCCTATAATACTTGAGCTACTGGTTATATTTTTGGTATCTTTTTAAAGACATCCTAATTCTTTATAACCAATGGCTCTGATACCAAGTTCTGTAACACCCCGTAACCGCAGCGGAAACGTAAACGGGATGCAACAGACACGTCTGATATCAACAGCATTGCTTATAAAGAAAACACCACTACATTAATTTACAACGTATTACATTGTTCCGAGTTTCGTTACCGTCTAGGCGTTAACACATAAGTTTTACCGATAGTACATTAGCATATTTAAAACAAAATAACGATCCTTAAGCTTCCACAAAATAGCACACATCATCAAGCACGTATCACTCATTCCAATTCGGGTGTACCTAGAAAGCATGTAAAGAAAACGGGTCAACTACTAATAGTTGGTGAGTTTCACTAATTTAAATAAACCATGACAAATCATTATAGTAATCATATATTAGCGATGAAATTATGCTGAGCCCACAAGTGAAACCTCTGTTAACCCAGAGACACATCCAATAACCTCTGGGGACACTGTTAACCCAGAAACACATTTAATAACCTCTGGGGACACTGTTAACCCAGAAACACATTTAATAACCTCTGGGGACACTGTTAACCCAGAACACTGTTTCGGGCCTTACAATGTTAGCAACTCAGACAATTACCATCTTAATACATTACCGTACGATTCCCGTACAATAAACATTATATAAATACATTCATTTCCATGCGATCAGCATGTACTTAAACATTTTGATAGAAACATGCTTTCCGCTCCGGGAAAATATTTTAAAACAGTTCAGTAAAAAGGGGCTCGTGAAACTCACCTTTTCGTGAGCAAATATGTAACACTGTGCACGGCTACCGGTCCGGATCTGTAATACGATCCCTAATTCGTTACTATACAATTTCTATTAATATAACTTAAATTCGTGTTAACCGGTACATCTGGGGACACTGTTAACCCAGTACCGTACACGATCCGGGGACAATGTTAACCCAGAGACACTTCTCAGGACTCAGATTGTGATATCTCTTAGAGTTTATCCGTCAAAATTATTATTATTATGTTTCCCCGTTTTGCGTGCCTAGCACGGTTATCCGTTTTTATGTTTCAAAAATGAGTTTGGTCGCACACGACCCGAAAATAGTGTTTGACTGATATTATAGTTAAAGCCGTGAATTTAGAGCTCGGTTTAGACGCCCCGTTTGGCCGCGGGACCCGTTTCCGTCGTTAATACACCGGAAACTGCTAAATCGGGTAAAATTACCCAAATCATCCGAATTATTTTCGGATGATTTATTTTTACTTGATTAACTTTGTTTTATGAAAATAGTCCATTTTTAGGGTTTTTATACACCAGTCAGCTCGCTTAGGCGAACTTTGCCGGTTTACGCGTTTTAAGCTTTAAAAGTGTGTTTTTATGTTCTTTTTAGCACAAATAATTATCCGTTTAGTCTCGGATCTTGAAAATTTGCACAAATCACTTTTTGACAGTAAGGAATTTTATAAAAATATTTCCAGAATTAATTTTTATATTTAACATTTATTTATCTATTTTTAAACGTCATTTAAACACCAAATATGTCGAAAATACCAAACGAACTTAGAAAAATCCCAAATTTTTCTGGGATGACCCTTGCCATCCACATAGTTCCCTGTAATTTTTCCAGAACCAAAATCTCATTTTTCATGCCATTTTCACCAAAACCGAGCTAGAAACCCTAGAACTCGTTTTAACCGAAAAGCCTACTTAGACTTCTCCAACGGATCTAAAATTTTGTGTGTCACTTTCACATGTTATAAAAAGCTTATCTGGAATTTTCCAGAATTTTTCATGATGTTTAGCTATTTTTCACCATTTTTAGCCAAAACCGAGCATTAAATTCACCAAATATTCATCCTTTATCCAAAAATTACCAAATTTTCACAGATCTCATATTTTCATGTGTAGATCATCTCTGTGAAATTTCATGACAAAACTCTAAGTCAATCACAATTTGTTCAAATCATATAAGTCATACGAAAAACCGAACTACCTTGTGTTTCTAGCTTTAGATCGCCAAGATCTTGCTTTCTAGCCTTTGCTAGCAACTAGATATAACCCCTACAAGCACAATAACACCACACCAAGCAAGTTACACCCACAATCAAGCCATTTCTTTCATGGTTTCGGTTATGATATAAAAACAAAGATTTTAACCGTAAAAATTCGTTTTTGACTCTTTTAACTCCTTTCTTGGACCAAGATCCCTTGTATAACTAGTATACATCACTTGATCCAGCAAGAATCGGTTTCATCTCGGGTTTCCACCCATTTTTCATTTGAAACCTCATTTTCTTGAAATTACTCAAGATTATGGAATTACAACTATGAATTAACCATTACTTTATGGTTTTACCTTGTTAAAACTCAAAGATTTGGATGAGAATTGAAGATTGGAAGAGGTTTGAGTGCTTGAATGTTTGAAGAAAAAAGAAAATGAAAGGGATGAGGGGAAACCCTCATCCGATCGGTCTCCATAAGGTGTGGGGGTGGGGCCCACACCTCCATTCTTGGCCACACATTCAGATTACGCAATCTGGATAATGTTGTGGATAATCTGGTTCAGTTCGTTTTTCGGTTAAACGTTTAATTCTGCTCAAAACGAGGCTAAAACGGTCGTTTTTTCGGCTTAAAAATGAAATTTATATAAAACCGATTTAAAAACTTTAAAAACTTAAACCATGACATTTATTGACTTAACACATCATATTGTCGGTAATTGTGCATCTTTTTCGGCTTGATCGATCACCTCTTGCTTGGTTTGATATTAAAGGTTTCGTTTAACGTACCGACGTACCATTAAATCGAAAACTCTTTTCTGTGCTTTAATTCACTTATCCCGAAGCTTTAATACTTCGTAAACATCACTAAACGTTATATATTTCGTCTATAATGTTATCTCCGATTCATTCGGTTTTCAATAACCGTCAATCGGTTAACCGTACTTTCAATACGATTAACTGTATAATCGAGTATAATTCGTACCGTGAATCACACATACTCGTATATACACATTATAATTCATATATTCAGTATTAGATAACACGTAAATAGTATATACCGGCTAGGGTATACCTGAATTTGCCGGAATTGTTACACTATCGACCAAATCGCTGGTGGAGACCTGGGATCCAAATCACCTAACGAAGCATTGGAAGTCCTGGAGAAAGCCGCAAAGAAGAGTTTCGCTTACAACCCACCAAGATCTACACCTACCCATAAAGGAATACACCACGTCGATTCCAATACTCTTGTCACAGCACAGCTTGAAGCCCTTTCTAAAAAATTTGAACAACTTCAAGCCAAACTATCAAAAACCAGAATCATCTGTGACACTCGTGGAGGAAATCATAAGACGGGTGACTGTAAACAAGTCATCATGGCCATGGAAGAAGTCGATTTCATCGCTCGACAGAACAACGCTTTCAGCAATAGCTACAATCCAGGATGGAGAAACCACCCGAATTTCAGCTGGAAAGACGGAGGTAACAATCAACCCTTACCAGGATTCGAAAAAAGACCGATAAATCAACCCTTCCAGCCTAAACCCCAATTTCAAGATCAAAGTTCTAGTAGCCATCAAAACCCAAGCTACTCGAAAATCGAAGAAATGCTAATCCTACACATGACGAAAACAAATGAAGCAGAGAAGAAGGCCGACTCAAGAGATGTTGATATCAGCGGAGTATTATAAAAACAAGAAGCCGATCTCAAAAGTCAACAAGCATCACTACATAATCTTGAAACTCAAATCGGACAAATTTCCCGACAATTATCCGAAAGACCACCTGGCACTCTTCCAAGCAACACAATCACCAACCCGAATGCAACAACTAACGTTGTTACACTCAGAAGCGGTACGACCACTGTTGCCTCACCAACTTCAGAACCAATTAAGGAAAAGGGGCCTCTTGATGAAACGCAGAAAAGACTGACCCCGACGAGCAACGTACAACCAAGGAACCTGTCCGAACTTATGTTCCATATATTCCATACCCTGGAAGACTGAAGCAGGAACGATTGGAAGCTCAGTACGGGAAGCTTTTAGAACTCTTCAAACAACTCCATATCAACATTCCTTTTGTCGAAACCATCGCTCAAATGCCAAAATATGCCAAGTTTCTCAAAGAAGTGCTGATAAACAAAAGAAAGCTGGAGGAACTCTCACATGTCACCCTAAGTGAAGAATGTTCAGCAGTCCTCCAAAGTAAGCTGCCAACGGAAATGACCGATCCAGGGAGCTTTACTATCCCTTGTCTTATAGGAAATTTGTCTGTTAGCATTGCCCTGGCTGACCTAGGTGCTAGTATTAATTTAATGCCTTATGCGGTTTTTGCAAAACTAGGGATAGGAGAACCAAAACCCACCCCTATGAGCATTCAATTAGCTGACCGGTATGTAAAATATCCTTGGGGCATTGTTGAAAACATGCTTGTCAAGATTGACAAATTTGTTTTCCCAGTAGATTTTGTGATTCTAGACATGGAGGAAGACAAAGTGTACCTCTGATTTTAGAAAGACCCTTTTTAGCCACCACAAAGGCTATTATTGATGTTTGCACCGGCAAGCTCACTCTCAGGGTCAATGACGAGGTGATCACTTTTGACATAGGAAAATCTATGCAACATCCGCAACAACACGATGACACATTATACTGTGTTGACATCATAGATTCCATCGTAAGTTGCTATATGCGAGATTCCTCCATTAATACACCGCTAGAAACACAAGTCTTAGAAAAAACACTCAACATACCCATAATAGAAAATGAAAATATCAATGGTGATTATCAGGAGGCATCAGAAGTAATATATGAGATCACTAAATGCAATGAAAAATCAAACCATCAATCGAAGAACCACCAGCCTTAGAGTTAAAAGAACTACCAAACCATCTCGAATACGCCTTTTTAGAAAAAAATTCTCAACTCCCAGTAATTATTTCATCTCACCTTTCTAAAGAAGAGAAAGTCGAACTTCTTAAGATTCTCAAAACCATAAGAAGGCCATCGCATGGAAGATCATGGATATCAAGGGCATCAGTTCCTCCTTTTGTACTCACAAAATTCTCATGGAGGAAGAATACAAACCCGTGGTCCAACATCAAAGACGTCTCAATCCCAACATGCAAGATGTGGTGAAGAATGAGGTAATCAAACTACTTGATGCCGGATTAATCTACCCGATCTCGGATTCACCTTGGGTAAGTCCCGTTCAAGAAGGACGAGCTGATACCAATGAGGACCATCACAGATTGGCGATTTTGCATTGATTACCAGAAGCTTAATGAAGCCACAAGAAAAGATCATTTCCACTTTCTTTCATCGATCAAATGCTTGAGCGATTATCTGGAAAAATGTTCTATTGTTTTCTTGACGGATTTTCCGGACATTTACAAATTCCTATTGCTCCTGAAGATCAGGAGAAAACCACCTTTACATGTTCGTATGGAACCTTCGCTTATCGAAGAATGCCATTTGGATTATGTAATTCTCTAGCCACCTTCCAACGTTGTATGGTAGCCATCTTTCATGAAATGATCGAAAACTCTATGGAAGTCTTCATGGACGACTTCTCAGTCTTTGGAGATTCCTTTGATCATTGTTTAAAAACCTCGACAAAATGTTAACTAGGTGTGAAGAAGTAAATCTAGTGCTCAACTGGGAAAAATGCCTCTTTATGGTAAAGGAAGGCATTGTTCTCGGTCACAAGATTTCTCAAGAAGGACTAGAAGTTAACAGAGCTAAAATAGAGACCATATCCAAACTTCCACCGCCAACTTCATTCAAAGCCATAAGAAGTTTCCTAGGTCACGCAGGCTTCTACCGTCGCTTCATAAAAGACTTCTCCAAAATTTCTAGACCTATGACCAAACTTCTGGAGAAAGACACACCATTCATCTACTCTAAATAATGTGTATCATTCAACATATTAAAAGAAAAACTTGTCAACACACCAATCATGACTACACCCGATTGGACCCTTCCATTCAAAATCATGTGCGATGCAAGTGACTTTGCAGTTGGAGCCGTACTCGGACAACTTAAAGAGAAACACTTTCACTCTATATACTATGCTAGTAAAACTCTTAACGATGCACAAGAATATTACACCACAACAGAAAAAGAGTTGTTAGCAGTAGTTTTTGCTTTTGAAAAGTTTAGATCCTACCTAGTTCTTTCCAAAACCATAGTCTACACCGACCATGCCGCAATACGTTACCTCTTCAACAAACAAGAGGCCAAACCCAGACTTATCCGATGGATCCTACTACCCCAAGAATTCGACACAGAAGTCAAAGATAAAAAGGGAGCAGAGAATGTCACCGCAGACCAACTCTCACATTTAGAATGCCCAGCTTCAGAAAAACTTCACAAGAAAATTATCAACGATAATTTTCCACATGAAATTCTCATGCGCATTCAAGCTGTCATAGAGGAAAAATACGAAAGTCCTTGGTATGCCGACTTCGCAAACTACCTAGCTTGTAGAATCCTAAGAAAAGGACTTACTCATCAACATCGGAAGAAATTCTTCTCCGGCCTTAAGTTTTACTTCTGGGAAGACCCATACTTGTTTAGGATAGGCGCTGATCAAGTTATTCGTAGGTGCGTACCACGCAAGGAAGCCTTAGATATTCTCAAACACTGCCATGAAGGACCTAATTGTGGACACCACGGTACCGCCACTACGGTCAGGAAAGTGTTTAATGTAGGATTTTCCTGGCCTACCATATAAAAAGATACACACACTTTGATCCAAGCATGCGATGCTTGTCAAAGAGCCGGGAACATGTCATCCAAAAATGAGATGGCTCAAAAGGGGCATTCAAATTTGTGAAATCTTTGATGTATGGGGAATATATTTCATGGGTCCATTTCCTAACTCATTCGGAAATAAATACATCCTTGTAGCAGTCGATTACGTATCTAAATGGGTAGAGGCACAAGCCCTTCCCACTAACGATGCTCGAGTGGTTGTGAGATTTCTGAAAATGTTATTTTCACGATTCGGCACTCCAAAGGCCCTAATCAGCGACAGAGGTATCCACTTCTGTAACGCTCTGATGAACAAAGTCTTAGCACGATATGGGGTTCACCACCAGTTGGCAACACTATATCACCCTCAAACCAGTGGGCAAGTGGAGGTCTCAAATCGAGGAATTAAAAGGATTTTAGAAAGAACTGTAGGAATGAATCGCAAGAAGTGGGCAGAAAAATTAGATAACGCTTTGTGGGCCCTCAGGACGGCTTACAAAACTCCCATAGGATCGACACCCTTCAAACTCGTTTATGGGAAGGCATGTCATCTACCAGTAGAATTAAAACACAAAGCCTACTGGGCTCTCAGAGTAGTAAATTTTGATCTAATGTCCGTCGGCGTAACCCGGAAAGATCAAATTCATGAGCTCGAGGAACTGAGAACATTGGCCTATGAAAATTCCTGGTCTCACAAGGAAAAGACTAAACGCCTGCACGACGCCCATTTAAAAGGAAACAAGAAATTCCAAGCTGGCGACTGTGTACTGTTATACAACGCTCGTTTGCGTCTTTTCCCAGGAAAATTAAAATCTTGATGGACAGGTCCATACATAATTGAATCAGTTTTTGACTATGGGACAGTTGAGATCTCAAATTCAAATGGCCAAAAGTTCAAAGTAAATGGACATCGATTAAAGCCATATATCGATGGACCATTTGAAGAAGTTCTTGAGGTATTAGCCCTCCAACACCCTGAATAGGAAATCAAGGAAACAAGGTCTGGCCAAGACCTTTACAAAACTAGGCCTTCTAAATACTAAACACCAAAAAAAAAAAACTAAAAATCTAAAACCACGGGGCCGTGCTTCCAAAAGCACGACCCCGTGCCAAAAATCGCGGACAGGAATCTTCACTGTAAAATCTCAGTCAGACTGGTTTGTAACATAATTGTCAGAACAAAGACACATGCCGTGCTTCCTTTTCATGGGGCCGTGCTTAGGTTACTGATTGGCTATAAAAGGCACCTTGTGTCATTGCATTCCTTGCACCAACCAAAACAAAACCAACAGTCTCTGAAAATTCAACACGCCAACTGAGATGAGTGAAGCAATCCCCGTTTCCCGACACCCGAGAAACGATGCCCGCCATGTTTCCAAAACCGAGCTTCTCTTGAAACTTTAAGAACTTGTCAAAGAGCTCACCGAAATGAATCTCCTTGCTGAAATGCGCCTCAATCAACTCACCGAATCAGTGGAATATATGAAAATGGAACTCCGAGACATCAACGAACAACTCCAGTTTCAAGTTCTCGATTTCACGTACTTTCCACCACCAGGGCCATTCGAAGGAGGAGAGCCTTTCGGGGAAATCTAGGAAACTTAATTTTCGGTTCTTATGTGTAAACAAGTGCATTACGCACAATGTGTTAGGATTTCGGGCTTAACCCGAATATTTTCTTATTTTTAGGAAAATCGGGCTTATCCCGTATTTGTTTTAGGACCTTTAATGAAAAGTAATTTTTAGATGACCAAACTCCTAAATTATCATACTAAACGTCATTCTAAGAATTCCAGCTCTCGCATCTTGCTGAAAGTTAAAAGAAAATTACACGTGACAAAAAGAACGGGCCGTGCTTCCCTAAGCACGAGGCCGTGGTCACCCTAGAATCTTCAGCATGATAGGCGTTGACTTCGTACAATTCTCTGACTAAGAAACATTTATTCCCCTAGCAGCACGGGGCCGTGTTCAACTTTCCAGTCTCTATATAATGCATGCATAAACTCACTATTCCATTCACACCAAACACAACATTACTGAAATGGAAAGCAAGAAGGCTGAGTGGAGGCCAGTGAGGAAGGGCAAGCACCATGAATCTTCTTCAAATATTGAGGAGGAGGTCATGAGGCTACAATGCTTCATGAGAGACCAAGTTGACAGCAACATTCAAAACGAAGCTCGCGTAATCGAGCTAATCAACAAAGTTAAACTACTGAGGTTCGAAAACTTCCATGTTGTGGATGGCCAATACAAAGATGTGACTTCCAAGCTCAACTTTCTCAACCGATAAATCGTTAAGCTCGACAAAAAGTTCTCCGAGGTCTTGGAAGCCAAACGAGCACCTCGTCACATCCAAGACTTGTTCGGGAATGGTGGTTGTTAAAGTCCCGACTTTGTTTCACGTTAAAGTTGCTCCCGCTAGTGTGTTAGGATCTAGGATTGTTGTTGTAATTTTCATTTCCACTATGTTTAATTATGTCTTTATGTTTTATGTTTTAATGAAACTTAGGACTTTTAATTACTATCTTAAACTAACAAGCAAAGAAATCAGTTAAAAAAACGAACAAGCTAGACAAATAAACAAAAAAAATCAAAAGAAATATTATCTGCATCATGCAGCACGGTACCGTGCTTCCAAAAGCACGGCGCCGTGCTTTTGACCCCAGAATAGTTATGATTTTTAAATCATTAAGATAACTTTTCCCAAACATCAACCCTAATATCCAATTCGTTTCTGGACGATAAACCGCCGATCATTCCATATTACACTAGTTTCTTCATCAGATCTTCAATTTCATGCAAAATGTATGTTAATTTAACAATTGTATTGTTCAAGTTCATCATTCTAGGTTTAGTTTAACCCTAAATATCTTGAATTGACCAAATCGGGTCTAAACCCAAAAATAATATGGGTTATTCTATTAGTATAGGATGAATGGATTGTTGAAAGATTGATTTTTAATGTTTAATTGAAAGGAACACTTCGGGTTTTGGATCTTGAGATGAATGTCCAACAAATTAATAAACCCAATTGTCATAACTGGTTAGAAACGAGGGTTCGAATCTGAATAGGGTAGAAATTAGTATTAAAAACACGAGCCGTGCCCGAAACAACACGAATCGTGGTCAACCATTAGTCAACCAAAAGTCAAAATCAACAGGAAAGAAACAGCAGCATCAGCACGGTACTGTGCTTCTGGAAGCACGCCGATGTGCTTTGCTCTCTGTTCCAGCAAATTGAAAATTTTTGTCAAATTTTGACTAAGTTGGGTATGAATTGCAGATGGCCGAGTATGAAGACGATGTTCATGCATTCTTAGTCTTTACCGGACGAAGGACAAGGGACAGACAGGCTAATGCAAGACTAACCTACCTAAACAGATGATTCCCAGAACCAAATTTCTACACTTGCCAAGACACATTGCGCCAAGTTAACCAACGGGACCGATACAACACATTTGTGAAAGGGCCGTGGAAAAGGGTCTTTAAACAAAGGGGAGAGGCAGTGACAGAATTGACAAAGGAGTTTTTGGCCTCTTTCAACATTAAGAAGAAGAAATTTGACATGTGGGATGAAGATGCAATCGAGTTTAGATGTGGGGGTGAATGGCATACTGTCACACCCCGGTCGTAATTGGCGGAAAAAAACCGAGGCGTGGCGACGGGGTCGTGATTGATTGAGCACAATAGATTTAAAAGTCTAAATGCATAAACTTAAAACATGTCAACATTTCAACAATTCAACAGGTAGCAAATTCATTCCATTACAACGGATAATGCTAACATCAATCCTAAATATCTTCCATCTAAGGCCTCTATCAGCTATTTGCTACTTCCTGCTTCACTTCCTGAAAACATGTAACAAAAACGTCAACTACATAAAGTAGATGAGTGAATTCATAGGTTTAAGGAAAAAGGGATTATACACAAGCATACTAGACTAAGTTGTAGGGGTTTATGTATAGGGTGTACCATCGGCTAACCCACCACTCCTACAACTTATCCTACCATGCTTGGGTATAAAGCCCGGTTTTGAAAAGGTTTGTAAGACAAGACAAGCGTACCAGACTAGGTTGTAGGGGTTTATACATAGGGTGTACCATCGGCTAACCCTCCACTCCTACAACCTACTCTGCTAAGCTTATTTATATTTGTAAATCCAAGGTATAAGGATAGGTCAACTAATAATGTAGTGATAAGCCCTACACAAGCATACTAGGCTAAGTTGTAGGGGTTTATGTATAGGGTGTACCATCGGCTAACCCACCACTCCTACAACATATCCTACTATGTGTGGGTATGCTTATCAACTCAACCAAGACTGCAAGAGTTATGTATAATGATCCCATGTATTGTTCCCATGCATACAGGTGTAATGATATCAAGGATATATGTATAAAGATACCAAAGAATCATATGTAACCATGTCTTGATGATAATGCATAATGATCACACGAGACCTGACATCAACCCACACAAGACCAAACGATGCTACTTGATTTCCATGATGGTAACCCAAATCGATCACTTTGGATACCATGAGAGAATTCTAAAGCGTCCACTTTAGTATCTCTTGGATTCCTAATCGATCACTTAGGAAATCCTTCGGATTCTTAATCGAACACTTTAAGAACCCCATAGGTCACGTGTATTCTAAATCGAACACTTTAGAATCCCACATCTAGTGACGGCCTGTCTACCAATCGACCACTTGGAGACCAAACATATGCACTAGTGTGACCTATACTGCCTATGTTCACACGACCACTAGACTGTCCAATGAATGATGTGTTTTCATGATAATGTATAACGGGCATATGACTTCGATTTCCAAAGTCCAATGTTCCCTAAGCGACCAATGATTCCCATGTTTACACCTGAATAACTGATTAGACATACACAACTTCCGAGAAAGTTAAGGTATGAGTAACCTGCCATGATTACTTGTTTTCCCCAATATTCATAGTTTGCAAAAGATTTGCCAAGAATGTCTATGATAAAGAATGTTTGAATAAATGAGTTTTGTCAAAACGTGTACAGTTACCATGTTTCCATCCCCATTGATTTGAAAAGCTTAAAAGAAAAGGGGGCTATGAACTCACCTTGTTGGCTAAGTATGGTTGCTAGGGTGGTCGAGTGCTGCCAAACGTCGATCCTCTAAGTCTAGACAAGGACATAATAGGTTAACAACACGCTTTAAGTCTAAGAGTATAAGCCTACGCGACCTCGAGCAAAAACCAAGTTTTAAAGTTGAAAACAAGCTGATTCTGGCACATTCGGTCGAATAAGGGCAGGTTCGATCGAATCAGCTACTTGTTCGGTCGAATATGGTACTGGTTCGGTCAAAAGGGGCTGGGAAGAACACGTTCAGTCGATTGAGGACTCGTTCGGTCGAGTAGGATGTACATTTGGTCGAATACAATCGTATTCGGTCGAATGTATATTCTGATTCGGTTAGTCTGTTCGTTTGCCCACTGGTTCGACCGAATGGTCTCTTGTTCGACCGAATAGGAGATGGTTCGACCGAATGGTCAGGTTCGATTGGTCTATTCGACCGAATAGACCTATTCGACTCCTTCAAGCCGGATGACGGAGAAACCTACGGGATTTTGACGATTTTCATGATTTTTCGCCCAAAATCAATGTTTTATACATGGAAATGCTCGGAATCCATAGGGCTATTGATTCCTAACGTTTATAACAACAAAAGTATGCTTTTTGACACCAAAAATGACGATTTTTGACCAAGAACACACTTGAAACAAAAGTTGGGGTTTTTTGCTCGATTCGGGGCCGGATTTGATGATAAAAACGTATGATTTTAAAGAAGATCTTACCTAAAACAACAATAAACAGATTGGTGAACTCGAATTTTGGATTGAATAACTTTCTCTCACTACTCTCTCTCTAGAATTGGGGTGCTTGGGTGTGGGTGTGGAAGAGATGAAAGAAAAATGGTGGAGTTTGTTCTTGTACTACGCTTATATACTTGGTTCTATCGGGTTCGGGTTTCGGTTACCTACGGGTCAAGGCTAGCTGAGTTCATAAGTTTTAACGAGCTAGAACTTTCCAGTAAAAATTTTATAAAAATCATTTTTCAAGTAATCGCTTGGAATCTTTTTAAATAAAAACCTTTTATTTTTCGAAAACACAAAATTAATATTTTTCAAACATAAAAGTTCTTTTTATGAAATAACATTTTTAGCTGAAATAAACAGATTTTCCAATGATATGGATTCCGAACTTATCGTCCAGAACCCAAAGTGTATAGTTTCCGATGATTTCTTGATTTTAGTTTACCAGCCAAATTCTAGGGCGTTACACATACAACTTCTGTCACCCAACTGGGAATTGATCTGGGAATCTACACGACCGAGGAAACCAACTCAGACATTTGGTTTACTGCTAAAACAAACTTTGCAGATGAAGATGCTGATGATGAAGCTGAAGCAGGAAACACGACATTAGAGGCTTGGGAACAACTAAGTTATAGTACTTAAGAGTACAATGCAAGCATCTCAAAGAGCACAGCACTACGTGACCCGCTCATGAGATACATTCACCATTTGCTCAGTCACACTTCCACGGTTCGAGACCAAAGTGAGGGGGTGGTTAACCTGAGGGATCTTTGGTCGATGTACTGCATGAAGAATGACATACATTGCAACATCGGGCAGAACCCAGATGTGTGGAGATTTTGTGATAGATATAACCAGGTTTGGGACCCCGAAGACCACACAGAAATGATGCTTCAGGATGTGCATGAGATGAGGGGATCATCGCCCAGACAGTACCGCCGCCGCACCTACCATCAGCGAGGAGGCCCATCTTCATCAGGGGTCGCCCCCCCCAGATCGTCACACGACAGCCGATACTCTTTCGAGGGTATATATGGACTCATTGATCGATTCTCAGCTAACACTACCGCCTCATTTAACAGGATTACAAAGCAGATGGCTGCCTCAGATGCACATCGAGAAGCCGAATATGCAGAGACGAGGCGAGAGATTGATCGTTTGGGATATCGCATGGATAGACAGTGGGGACCATTTGACCCGAACACGGGTAACTGATGACTGGCAGCACTGGTAGGTCGGGCATGGGCATGGGCATTGTTTGGTAATACTTTATGACATTATTATCTGTGTTTTTAAACAATTTACTTTCTGTCGTACTTGTTTGTTTGTTTATTTGTTGGTTTGAATACTTTTATGGTCGTAGGTGCCGAGACATTATGGTAGGTACTAATTTAGCCCGATAGGGCAAGGGATGGAGGATTCCATACCCAATTTTCAGCAGTTTATGCTTGGTTGTTTGTGGTTGTTTGCAGTTTTATATTATACAGGTACAAAAACAGGAAAACGGACGATAAACAGGGGACGCTCTGTCGAAATTTCGTTAACCCGTAGGGAAGTAACTCTCCTTTTTAACCCACTATACTCAATTAGAATTTTTATCTGATCTTTCCACATTGAGGACAATGTGAGATTCAAGTGTGGGGAGGGGAATTACTTGACCAATTGTTTGTTCAAATAATTTTAAAAATTCTTTAATCAACAAATATTTTTGCAGCAAACAAAGATTATTTTTAGAAAACCAGAAGAAAAATCCATGAAATTTTTTTCGCAAATAACCAATTACTAAAGGAAAGTGAAAATGTAAAAAAAAAGTTCTGTAATATTGAGAATAAATTTATGCAAAATATGGCGTTAATACCCAATTCCTCCGTTATTGTGAGATAAACCTCATGCCATATAGATATTTTCGGAAGCTTTGTGTGAGTCACATGTTTCGTGTGATTTAGAACTTGTCGCAATTATTCAATTCAAGACCGCACGAAGCATTGTGTAAAGAAGAAGGTAATATTATCACAATCCCATCAAACCATTCTCTAAATTACAAAACCCAAAAACCTTAACTTAAACCCTACCACTTTATCCATCTCACCGGTAAAATACAACTCTTGTCTTTTACCGGCAGACCCTATAGACCTGGAAATGCATTCTTTCGATTTCAATTTCCTTTGCTGCATACATTTCACAAAACCTAGGTTGCCTCCAGAACTTAGGGAGAGAATCTTTCTCTTGAGAAATGAGGTGAGAAAAAAGTGGCGCCAAGAATAGCAAAGGCCACCATTTTGTGGAATTTCCAAAAACGCAATGAAGAGAAGAGCAAAAAAAATACGAATGATGCTTAGGTTGCGGAAACTGGTCCCACGAAGGAAGATGTAGAAGGAGTCAAACTCGGTCTCATCATGAATATACCGAACTAATGAGGGTGGGGCTATTGGGCTCAAAGCCGAACAATCCACTAGAGTTGAAAGTTATGTTCAGAACGGATTGAGGAATAACCGATCCACATCCTCGACAAAATTGGTCTTGACGATCTAACCTTAAAAGAATCACTTGGTCTCTAAAAAAAATTTATCATCGGGATGAAAAGCTAACTATTGAAGACATCTCAGAATTCCCGATTACCACAAAAGTTGTATTTACCATCCTCCACCAAGAGCCCTTATCCACCACAAAATACCAAAATTCCAACTCACACAAAACCAACCCGTATTACCTTCTGATTTATGCAACCCTTCACAAAGGTGGAGGTTTGAACTTGCTACAAGCTTATTTATCACAGGTTGCATTCTGACTAAGATTGTTCACATACATACATCACAGGTATGATCAGATATAAAATCGAGTGTGAGTGAACATTGTGAGAACGTGACGTTTTGCATAAACGGAAGCTCATAAAAACAAAATTTTCTTTTTATTTATCACTAATTAAGATTGGTTATTTTGTTTCCATTTTCTCGGAACTCTCTTAAGGGATGGCTATGATCCAAGTTCGCTGTTTTTAGAGAATATTTATAAAAAGATTGCTTGAGGACAAGCAATGTTCAAGTGTGGGGATGTTTGATGTACATAAAATTATACATCTTTTCGGCATCAAATAATCTCTAAAAATGCAATTTCTATCAAATAACATAGCATAAAAGGCTACTTATCATAATAAAATGTAATTTCAGGTGAAACCAAGCCCCAAACGAAGAAACAAGTGAAAAGACGAAGAAAAACAGAAGAAAACACAAGCAAAACAAAGAAACACGCCCCCATGCCTCAAGAAACACGCCCCCATGCTTCTGAACACAAGAAAAGACAAAAATCTACAAGAAAGGACAAAAACTGGGAACAAAAGCATGGGACCGTGCCTCTCAACCACGGGGCCGTGGTCACCTTTCAGAAAAGACAAAATGAAATTGGCACATGTCATAAAAATTCAGGGCCGTGCCTCAGGAAGCACGGGGCAGTGGTGAGTCATCATGTACGATCTGACAACATGCAACTAGGACACTTAGACACGAGACCGTGCTTAATAAAGCACAGGGCGATGCTTCTAGCTCCAGACAGCCTATAAATAGAGGCTCTTGTGTCATTTGAGAAGTGTTCCTTGAAAAAGAATTCTATCCTGTTTTTTTTATAAAAACATACACTAACACTCACATAGAAGATTTAGTGAAGAGTTTAAAGGCTTGGAGGTCATCACCATCAACCATCATCATCATCATCATTAAGAAGGAAGATTCATCTACATTTGGTTAGATTGTTCCAAGTTTAATCATGTATTTGTTATCATCATTCATCTTGATGATTAACATCGTGCTCATTATGAGCTAAACTCCTTTTACCATCTAAAATCTATGAAGAAGCTTTGTTTTACTTGATAATTATACAAAACATGTGGTGTAGTCTAGTAAAGTACATGGTTATATTACAATTATCTTTTGATGAGAAATGTTTCACCATCTTAAATCACAAATTCAAAGTTGGTGGTTGTCAATTCTATTGGAAATCGTTGATGATCGATTCATGTTCTTGAAAGACAGAAATACTTTGATACATTATCGAAACAAGGATCCTTATATTGTAATTAGAAATGATGATATATAAGTTATGCTGTATTTCTATATAAGTCTTGGTAATCCGAAAATGGCTTTGCTTAGGATATCATGCTAGTTAAAGAAATCATATGTTAATGGAATGTGTAATTATAACCTACATAAATCAACCAAGGGGAGGTTGTGTGACTAAACTACAACCATCCGAAGTGTTTAGAATTGTTATTTGAGAAATCGAAGTCAATCCTAATATTTCTACTTTACGAAACTACTTGCCAACTTAAATTGACATCATTGAGGTGACATGACGTTAGGAAAGGGTGGACTTTAAAATGCGCATGTTACCTCCTTAGTGCCAAAGATGCTCACTTAAGGCTTAAGGAGCTATCTATCATATATTGCTATGGCAAGTTTACCATATGTTTGAATATTATTTATCAATGCTAAAATGGAGTGGATTCTTGATCTTAGATGATAACCTTCGCATAATTGAACAACTCGTTTAGAATCTCTTGTCTTGGTCACCTATATATTATATATATATAAGTATTTATATTTTATAAAAAGTTCAAAAATTAACCCCAATATGATTAAAACCTCCGATTAAAGTAAAACAACGATTAATCATTAGAAACATTTGTGTCAATGGATCGATACTTGGTTCTTACCAATACTATTCTACATATACGATATGTACACTTGCCTATTTTGTGTGTGTTTAGTCTTTGTAGAAATCACTTTTATAAATTTAAAACACGATCTTGTGCAAAAAGCTAATAAGCAAATCATTCCATCTATTAATATTTAACCGCAACGCACAGGACACATCATGCCGCATGTGCGGAAGCCTCTCAAATGCAGAACAAAGAATGGATGATGTCAGCAAAGCTGTTATAACCAATTGTATTCTAGAAGATTGATTCAAATATTCTTTGAAAGGGACATTCCCTCTTCCGTGAAGAGCACGTGACAAGGTATCCAATTAGAGAAGGACAACTGGATAGTTTGTTATAACCATGCACATGGCTAGCTATCTCTTCCTACCAAATGCTGATATGTGTCTAGTCAATTGGGAAGAAATTTTCTAGAAGATGACAGCTGCACCAATCATATTTCCCTTAACCAACGGATATAAATACCCAATTCATCATCATGAGGTATTCATACACACTCCACATGTTACATCAATCACTTAAGTATTTTCTCTCTTTAAGAACTATTCTTATTCTGACGCCGAAGGGTGGTTACGGGAAGACCCTCATTCTTATCATTTTTGTAACGAGCTCGCGGTGGTTCTGTTTTGCAGGTCATCATCGCCGGACCTGTTAGATCCAAACTTCTGTTAACCTAATTTCTATTTCATAATGCGTACCTCGTAGAATCATCGGTCTAACCTATACGGGTTTAGATTCGTGCTTCTTTAGAAATGATGCTCTTGATTGGGGCCGACAGGGTCAAATCCTCACCCGATGTACTTTCTGTCCATGAATTGGCAATTAGTAAGAAATATAGAAGAGCTCAATCTTACCATTTTCTAAGCAGTTTTGAATGAAATGATGCGTGATTTTAATGTGCTTTGTTATATTTGCAATTCAAAAAAGTTGATCTCCATTGAGTTTATTTTTAACTTGGAATGCATAACGTTTTCTAAATAACAAAAATTATAATAAGGTGGCATATCATACTTTCGGAGTTTGTTTAACCCATAAAACTTTTCATTATGAAGGGTGCTTTAAAGCCATTTCACAATGTCATATTACCATAACATGGGCACTAGGGGTTATAAAGCCCCTTTATTATGTTGCTACTCTATGGTTCAAACTCAAGATGGGCTTTAAAGTTTTTTTTTTAACAAACACAATAAAATAAAAACTAAATAATAATATAATAATACTATAATTAAAATAAAAAACATAAAAAACAACGATAACATAAAAAACTTAAATTAACAAAAATATAACTAATATTCGGTGTCGTCCTTTTAATCATCGTTTGCAAATTTGGCCATTATCTTTTCCTTTTTCCCTCCAAAAAAGCTTGCGTGGTCTGATCTAGATACGATAGATCCTTTTGCGAGGAACTTGAAATCCTTGTTCCTTACCACTCAAATTAATATTTTTTTCTTTCATTGCGCATCGTTTTGTATTCCGAGTGCTTTATTTTTCTTTCTTCGTGCATTCTTGTGTTTTCATCTTTTGATTCTTTTTTGTAACATTCGTCAAATTTAAAACCCTAAAACCCAACCCGTTTATTTTTCTTTTGCCTCATTTATTATTCGAACTTACTAAATAAATTCCCGCATTCGTTTAAGTATATATATTTCATTTATTTATTCATTGATAATAACTATGAACTATATGCAATAATACCCCCTAACTAACTTAATACCACTTTTGAATCCACACCAATAGACCAATGACCAAAACGAAATTAACTTTCTAACCTCCGTCCTCTCCCTTCTTCTTCTTCTTCACGTACTAGCCGACCCCTCCCCCTTTGCTCATGACCCACGATTAAGGCATGGAATCACGGAATTGACTTTGTATAAACGTTAAGTGATAAAAAACGTTTCCAGATCGTAGCTTAATTGTGTTAATCGACAACCAATTGACAGCTCAATGCCAAAAAAAACGAACCGCGGACCAATTGATTCCTAAAACCCTATATAAACCCATTTATATTTCAATTAAAATCATCCACAGCTCACTCAAGCTATCGAGACCTAAACCCCGATGCTTAATTATACAATATAAACCTCTTGACCTTCATTTTTACCCACCTTAGCGCCGGCCTGGTTCTGTCCAATTAACCCTTCACTGTTCATCGTACGAAGTATTTGAATACATGGTTTTAATCGCGTTAATGTTCTGATCAAAATCCGTAATATCTCTTTGGTTAATTAAAACTGGATTGATCAAATCAAGATGTTAGGGTTTATGATCAAATCTGATAAGAACTTCTAGTGTTTTTAATTTATGGAAATTGTTCTTAATCGATTGTAGTTGGTAGCCCAACTGGTTAATTCATGTGTATTGTGGGGCATAGGTCGCGGGTTCGACCCCTGCATCTGATATTTTTGGGATTTTTTCTATTTTTATTTATTTTTAGATCATTTAACAACTATATTAACTAATAAACATTATTTTAATAGAAACCAGTTTGTAATACTCGTGACTCACGTTTCCGTTCATATATATACGTATAGGTATTATGATATATATATATATATATGTATGTATGTATGTATGTGTGTGTGTATGTATATATATATAAAGTATATTATTACTTAAATACTAAAGTTTTTAGTATAAAAATCAAGTAAACTAATTCTATATATATTTATAAAAACTACAATTATTAAGTTATGTTTTCTTAAATCAAAATAATTATTTTATATAATAAAACCTTATATATATTATTTTGATATCTAACTAATTGTCGTAATAAATATCATACTTAGCGTATCCATTTGCTCTTATTTTCTCATTAGGCTTTAAAGTTCGCGGGTGACTTTTCCCGTCTTCTCGTTATCTTAATCACTTTTATACGTATTTGAGGTGAGTTTACATACCCCTTTTTTTATCTTTTATGTTTTGGGGGTAGCATGTATACCATATTCAAGTTTACTTATGTTTTATTCTCACATCTATTCAAAACACAATTCAATATATGTTTATGTGTGATTATTGCATGCTCTATGATAATGCTCTATGTGCTTAATTGTTTATTTTATGTTTAGTGGTTGGTATCTCATTCTTATCTATCCTCATCTAGTATGCTCATACATTTACCTAAGTACTTTGATTTCGTATCAATAAGAACGGGTCCACATCTATTTAGTTGTTTACATTTTCATAAGAATTGTAATACACATCATTTACATATGAATTGTGATTTATCTATATATATAAGAACTAAAACTTATGTATTCTCACCAACATTCGTGTTGATAAACTCTATTTTCATACATGTTACAGGTACAAGTAGTTGTTATTATTCAAGATCGAAGAAATTAGTTTACCTTAGGATATTATTCAAAAACAAGAAGTATGATGTATTGATTTGATTATTACAATTGTGTACTTTTTTTTCATATTAATGAATTAAGTAATTATTGTCACTTCAATTAGTGTCTTTTGAGCTGATGTGCAATCAATACATTACGTCCCGGCATGTTCCGCCGCCTTTGGTCGGGGTGTGACCTTTTTTAACCTTGGCAATCTTGGATAGTTTAAGCTTCAAGTACTCAAAAAGCGAGCTCACTTAGAAACTCATCGAGAATGTCATCCTAACCACAAGTGTCGACAATGCACCCATTGCGACCGATTTGGTCACCTCTTTACCACATGTCGTGAACGCAACCAACTCATGATACAACCATTTACCTCACCTCTTAAACCGTTTACTCAATCACTCTCAACTATTAGAGCTTGCTACAATTGTGGAGACCCTAACCATTATCGCAATGCATGCCCAAGACTCGCACACATGAACCAAATTCAATCCTACCCAACCCAAACATCTCAATATCAAGCTTACCAAGCCCAAGTAAATCAACTTCAACCAATCCAAGCTCAACCCATCCAAGCAATTCAAGCCCAACCCATTCAACCAATTCAAGTCAACCGAAACCCAATCAACCTCAGGTGACCAAGCTACTCAAGGAAAAGTGTGTTACATCAACGGTTCCCAAGTCTAAGCCCAACCCTTTATGAAGACATGCTATGCAAAAGACGTTTCTTTTATTTAGTTCTTTTCATTAAAATCTAATGTATTGACTTCATTAAATCTCCAGTTTTGTTATGAATGAGAATTTTGGTTATTTATAATGGTATTCAATCTCTTAGTTATTCCTATTATGTCGTTTAGTGCACCAATAATTGTTACACAATTTTTTATCATGATTTAAATGGTCTATGACCGGTTATTTACCGAGACTATGTGTATGGGGATATGCGTAGTTATCTAATAGTACCGTATTTGTATCATAAACTACCTATGACCAATTTCCTATAAACATTTTCTAAATTGGGACTATGAACATGTGGTGTACATAGTTATCAAATAGGAGTCACATGTACAAATTTTATTTCGATATTTTAATACATGACTACCCAAACCCTCCAAACTCACCACATTCTCACAATACTCTTATCTCATCTCATCGATCTTATAATCTTGGTTTCAAACCTTATCTATTATTGTATTCATAAGTCATGTGATTAGTTTGTTGTGTGAACCTATTATTACGTGAATTTGTCGTCATCTCAAGTATTTTCTCTACATCGTATGTTTAAGTTACTTATATAATTTCAAAATATTTCCCTATCTATTTATTTTGTGGTTATTACTCTCGATGGTTAACTTCAATAATTTTGTCATTTTTTTACTAGTTAATTGTGTTCTTCAAATTTTAGTTCATTTCTCTTGATCAAATGATTTAAAAAGTTTTCTTTTACCCATGTTTTCAAACCCGCACAACGGGACGAACCATGTGCATCATGCGACGATCTAAATAATTATGAGTGCACGCATAGTTATCGAAATCCTCGCATGGAACTCATGGTGAATACGGTTGTGTGTTATAACTCGGAACATAGGGTGATTTTCGGTAACGGAACAAATATCGATGTGATAAAGGCATGGTGGATACGTAGTTGGTACATCCTATATATAGTCCTTATCATGTCTTCCGTTTGTATCGTTATTTGGGTCACCTAAAGATCTGTGTTATTTTTTTATATATAAAAAAAAAATATCTTGACAACAACCTTCTTTTTTATGTTATGTTTTTGTATAATTTTGGGACGAAATTTTTAAAAAGTTGTGAATACTGTACCATTCGTCAAATTTAAAACCCGAAAACCCGACCCGTTTATTTTTCTTTTGCCACATTTATTATTCGAACGTTCGTTGCTAAATAAATTCCCGCATTCATTTAAGTATATATATCTTGTTTATCTATTTATTGATAATAACTATGAACTATATGCAATAATAAACCCCCCACCCCCAACAAACTTAATACCACTTTTGAATCCACACCTATAGACCAGGGACCAAAATGCAATAAACTTTCTAACCTCCCTCCTCTCCCTTCTTTTTCACGTAC
Organism: Bidens hawaiensis; assembly: GCF_021521415.1. Taxonomy (NCBI): domain Eukaryota; kingdom Viridiplantae; phylum Streptophyta; class Magnoliopsida; order Asterales; family Asteraceae; genus Bidens; species Bidens hawaiensis. The sequence continues at coordinate 64,851 of NW_027505605.1, forward strand.
CAGCCGACCCCTCCCCCTTTGCTTCATGACCCTCTATTAACACCTGGCATCACGGAATTGACTTTGTATAAACGTTAAGTGATCAAAAACGCATCCAAATCATACCTTAATTGTGTCAATCGACAATCAATTGACAGCTCAATGCCAAAAAATGAATCGCGGACCAATTGATTCCTAAAACCCTATATAAACTCGTTCATATTTCAATTAAACTCGTCCACAGCTCACTCAAGCTATCGGGACCTAAACCCCGATGCTTAATTATACAATATCAACCTCTTGACCTTCGTTTTTACCCACCTTAGCGCCGGCCTGGTTCTGTCCAATTAACCCTTCACTGTTCATCGTACGAGGTATTTGAATACGTGGTTTTAATCACGTTAATGTTCTGATCAAAAGACCTAAGATCTCTTTGGTTAATTATAACTGGATTGATCAAATCAAGATGTTAGGGTTTATGATAAAATCTAATAAGAACTGCTAGTGTTTTTAATTTATGGAAACTGTTCTTAATCGATTGTAGCTGGTAGCCCAGCTGGTTAATTCATGTGTATTGTGGCGCAGAGGTCGCGAGTTCTGTAACATCCTAAAATTTATAATGTTAAATAAAGAAAGTTACGTTTAGTGATTTCGCGTTATTAATTAATTAATGTCGAGTAAAGAACGGATCATGGACTTAGATTAATTAAGATGGGTTAAATGAGAATGGGCCTTAGGTCCATGGGCTTTAAGGGATATAAATATCCCCTAAACCAACCTAAAACCCTAAACCCTCATTTCATTTCCATCATAATATCTACACACTCAAAAACACACACAGACACTACACCATATTCGGTCGAGAGAGAGAGAGACATCCGAGACCAAGAATCAAGCCGACCATTATTAGATCTTCAATATACGAGATAACCAAGCAAACCGCGACCACACCGAACGTATAAAAGGTATGTTCTTGACCTTTAAAGTTTACGTAGTATTGAACGTTTTTACCTTAAAGGTCCAAGCTTTATAGTATATACGGGATATATATACGAACGAAAACGGTTAGGGAAAGTAGGGGGTGATGTCGAACCATAAAAAGGGTATTAAAATCGCCAAAATGCTTGATAAAAACCAAACCCGTAGCTGACCTGAACAACTTCGCCTGCAAAAGCATAACTTCGCCTTCAAAGCATAACTTCGCCTTTAAAGCTTAACTTCGCCTACGGCCAAGTTCGCCTAACTGGTAACTTCGCCTAAGGCCAAATTAGCCTAATTGATAACTTCGCCTAAGGCCAAGTTCGCCTAATTGATAACTTCGCCTAAGGCCAAGTTCGCCTAATTGATAACTTCGCCTAAGGCCAAGTTCGCCTAATTGATAACTTCGCCTACGGCCAAGTTCGCCTAACTGATAACTTCGCCTAAAGCTAAGTTTGCTTAAGGTTTAACTTCTCCTAAAGTTAAGTTCGCTTAGAAAATAAATTAAAAACCTAATGGAAAATGTGTTAAGACAGTTAATGTAAATAAAATTTTTCCAAGCTGACCTGGCAGCTCGACCCCAGCCAGGGGCTCTGCCCCTTGGACCCTGCTAGGAGCTGCCGCCCCTAGACCCCCGCTGCCAGGGGCGCTGCCCCCGGACCCCCTTTCGTTGTGGGTAGTAGTTAAGACTAGAAAGATGATATGAGTAGTGATAGTTAATTGATATGTATACTTGTTATACAGTCAGCCGTGCACAACTGAAGAAAGGGATTACGATTAACGGTGAACATAACCGTGTTCAGATGAGTTTCTAGCCCCAATTATGTGTTATGTTTTCGGGGCTGTGTGCATACTCGATATGTTTGTTAATACGCTTATCCTAAGAGATAAGTGTATGCCTTATGTGAATGATGTGATATGTATGAATGATGGCTTGACGGTACGTGAACGATCTTCGGATATTGCACGTACTGTCAGGTTGTAACGCTAAGTATAAGGTAAGTATGATATGTATGCTTATGTGTATGAATGTGATAAAGTTAATAAAAGAAGGAAAGGATGGTTGTATGGTTACGAAGAGGGTACCGGGCCCTAATAATACTCGAGGTATGATGTATGGTTGTATGGTAACGAAGAGGGAATCGAACTCTACTAATATTCGAGAACTAGGGAACCGAACCCTACTAATATTCGAGGAAAGAGGGTACCGATAATACTCGAGGAAAGAGGGTACCGAGCCCTAATAATACTCGAGGAAGGAGGGTACCGAGCCCTAATAATACTCGAGGAAGGAGGGTATCGAGCCCTAATAATAATCGAGGAATGTAGGGCGTAATGCTCTTTATAACGTAAGATATGAAAGTAAGTTAATACAAAAGAAAGTATGAATGAAAGAATATAAGTTTATGTGTATTGTATAGTGTATGATTAACTAGAACTCACTCAGCATAGCTGACTTTTAGTATGCACGCAGGTGAGTAGAATGAGGCAGCTCGCTTGAGGAGACACGTGGCACTGAATAAGAGGCTGGCATCGGAAGACTCAAGACGTTTAAGTTTAATGTTTCGTTTATTTTGAAAGACAAAATTATGTTTTAAGAGAAGACGTGTTTTGTTATGAAATGTTTTATGAAAGCTTTTATATACCGCGAATGTTTTAATTAACTCTGATATTTAGAACTGCGTTTATGAGTAAATCCAACACGAAAGTAGGGCTACCGGTAACGGGGCCTTACAAGTTCGACCCTTGCACCCGATATTTTTTGGGATTTTTTCTTGTTTTATTTATTTTTAAAACATTTAACAACTATATTAACTAATAAAGATTATTTTAATATAAACCAGTTTGTAATACTCGTGAATCACGTTTCCGTTCATGTATATACATATAGGTATTATGATATATATATATGTATATATATATAGAGTATATTATAACTTAAATACTAATGTTTTTAATATAAAAATCAAGTAAACTAATTCTATATATATTTATAAAACTAAAATTATTAAGTTATGTTTTCTTAAATCAAAATAATTATTTTATATAATAAAACCATATATATATTATTTTGATATCTAACTAATTGTCGTAATAAATATCATACTTAGCGTATCCATTTGCTCTTATTTTCTCATTAGGCTTTAAAGTTCGCGGGTGACTTTTCCCGTCTTCTCGTTATCTTAATCACTTTTATACGTATTTGAGGTGAGTTTACATACCCCTTTTTTTATCTTTTATGTTTTGGGGGTAGCATGTATACCATATTCAAGTTTACTTATGTTTTATTCTCACATCTATTCAAAACACAATTCAATATATGTTTATGTGTGATTATTGCATACTCTATGATAATGCTCTATGTGCTTAATTGTTTATTTTATGTTTGGTGGTTGGTATCTCATTCTCATCTATCCTCATCTAGTATGCTCATACATTTACCTAAGTACTTTGATTTCGTATCAATAAGAACGGATCCACATCTATTTAGTTGTTTAAATTTTCATAAGAATTGTAATACACATCATTTACATATGAATTGTGATTTATCTATATATATAAGAACTAAAACTTATGTATTCTCACCAACATTCGTGTTGATAAACTCTATTTTCATACATGTTACAGGTACAAGTAGTTGTTATTATTCAAGATCGAAGAAATTAGTTTACCTTAGGATATTATTCAAAAACAAGAAGTATGATGTATTGATTTGATTATTACAATTGTGTACTTTTTTTTCATATTAATGAATTAAGTAATTATTGTCACTTCAATTAGTGTCTTTTGAGCTGATGTGCAATCAATACATTACGTCCCGGCATGTTCCGCCGCCTTTGGTCGGGGTGTGACCTTTTTTAACCTTGGCAATCTTGGATAGTTTAAGCTTCAAGTACTCAAAAAGCGAGCTCACTTAGAAACTCATCGAGAATGTCATCCTAACCACAAGTGTCGACAATGCACCCATTGCGACCGATTTGGTCACCTCTTTACCACATGTCGTGAACGCAACCAACTCATGATACAACCATTTACCTCACCTCTTAAACCGTTTACTCAATCACTCTCAACTATTAGAGCTTGCTACAATTGTGGAGACCCTAACCATTATCGCAATGCATGCCCAAGACTCGCACACATGAACCAAATTCAATCCTACCCAACCCAAACATCTCAATATCAAGCTTACCAAGCCCAAGTAAATCAACTTCAACCAATCCAAGCTCAACCCATCCAAGCAATTCAAGCCCAACCCATTCAACCAATTCAAGTCAACCGAAACCCAATCAACCTCAGGTGACCAAGCTACTCAAGGAAAAGTGTGTTACATCAACGGTTCCCAAGTCTAAGCCCAACCCTTTATGAAGACATGCTATGCAAAAGATGTTTCTTTTATTTAGTTCTTTTCATTAAAATCTAATGTATTGACTTCATTAAATCTCCAGTTTTGTTATGAATGAGAATTTTGGTTATTTATAATGGTATTCAATCTCTTAGTTATTCCTATTATGTCGTTTAGTGCACCAATAATTGTTACACAATTTTTTATCATGATTTAAATGGTCTATGACCGGTTATTTACCGAGACTATGTGTATGGGGATATGCGTAGTTATCTAATAGTACCGTATTTGTATCATAAACTACCTATGACCAATTTCCTATAAACATTTTCTAAATTGGGACTATGAAGATGTGGTGTACATAGTTATCAAATAGGAGTCACATGTACAAATTTTATTTCGATATTTTAATACATGACTACCCAAACCCTCCAAACTCACCACATTCTCACAATACTCTTATCTCATCTCATCGATCTTATAATCTTGGTTTCAAACCTTATCTATTATTGTATTCATAAGTCATGTGATTAGTTTGTTGTGTGAACCTATTATTACGTGAATTTGTCGTCATCTCAAGTATTTTCTCTACATCGTATGTTTAAGTTACTTATATAATTTCAAAATATTTCCCTATCTATTTATTTTGTGGTTATTACTCTCGATGGTTAACTTCAATAATTTTGTCATTTTTTTACTAGTTAATTGTGTTCTTCAAATTTTAGTTCATTTCTCTTGATCAAATGATTTAAAAAGTTTTCTTTTACCCATGTTTTCAAACCCGCACAACGGGACGAACCATGTGCATCATGCGACGATCTAAATAATTATGAGTGCACGCATAGTTATCGAAATCCTCGCATGGAACTCATGGTGAATACGGTTGTGTGTTATAACTCGGAACATAGGGTGATTTTCGGTAACGGAACAAATATCGATGTGATAAGGGCATGGTGGTTACGTAGTTGGTACATCCGATATATAGTCCTTATCATGTCTTCCATTTGTATCGTTATTTGGGTCACCTAAAGATCTGTGTTATTTTTTTATATATATAAAAAAATATCTTGACAACAACCTTCTTTTTTATGTTATGTTTTTGTATAATTTTGGGACGAAATTTTTAAAAAGTTGTGAATACTGTACCATTCGTCAAATTTAAAACCCGAAAACCCGACCCGTTTATTTTTCTTTTGCCACATTTATTATTCGAACGTTCGTTGCTAAATAAATTCCCGCATTCATTTAAGTATATATATCTTGTTTATCTATTTATTGATAATAACTATGAACTATATGCAATAATAAACCCCCCACCCCCAACAAACTTAATACCACTTTTGAATCCACACCTATAGACCAGGGACCAAAATGCAATAAACTTTCTAACCTCCCTCCTCTCCCTTCTTTTTCACGTACCAGCCGACCCCTCCCCCTTTGCTTCATGACCCTCTATTAACACCTGGCATCACGGAATTGACTTTGTATAAACGTTAAGTGATCAAAAACGCATCCAAATCATACATTAATTGTGTCAATCGACAATCAATTGACAGCTCAATGCCAAAAAATGAATCGCGGACCAATTGATTCCTAAAACCCTATATAAACTCGTTCATATTTCAATTAAACTCGTCCACAGCTCACTCAAGCTATCGGGACCTAAACCCCGATGCTTAATTATACAATATCAACCTCTTGACCTTCGTTTTTACCCACCTTAGCGCCGGCCTGGTTCTGTCCAATTAACCCTTCACTGTTCATCGTACGAGGTATTTGAATACGTGGTTTTAATCACGTTAATGTTCTGATCAAAAGACCTAAGATCTCTTTGGTTAATTATAACTGGATTGATCAAATCAAGATGTTAGGGTTTATGATAAAATCTAATAAGAACTGCTAGTGTTTTTAATTTATGGAAACTGTTCTTAATCGATTGTAGCTGGTAGCCCAACTGGTTAATTCATGTGTATTGTGGGGCAGAGGTCGCGAGTTCTGTAACATCCTAAAATTTATAATGTTAAATAAAGAAAGTTACGTTTAGTGATTTCGCGTTATTAATTAATTAATGTCGAGTAAAGAACGGATCATGGACTTAGATTAATTAAGATGGGTTAAATGAGAATGGGCCTTAGGTCCATGGGCTTTAAGGGATATAAATATCCCCTAAACCAACCTAAAACCCTAAACCCTCATTTCATTTCCATCATAATATCTACACACTCAAAAACACACACAGACACTACACCATATTCGGCCGAGAGAGAGAGAGACATCCGAGACCAAGAATCAAGCCGACCATTATTAGATCTTCAATATACGAGATAACCAAGCAAACCGCGACCACACCGAACGTATAAAAGGTATGTTCTTGACCTTTAAAGTTTACGTAGTATTGAACGTTTTTACCTTAAAGGTCCAAGCTTTATAGTATATACGGGATATATATACGAACGAAAACGGTTAGGGAAAGTAGGGGGTGATGTCGAACCATAACAAGGGTATTAAAATCGCCAAAATGCTTGATAAAAACCAAACCCGTAGCTGACCTGAACAACTTCGCCTGCAAAAGCATAACTTCGCCTTCAAAGCATAACTTCGCCTTTAAAGCTTAACTTCGCCTACGGCCAAGTTCGCCTAACTGGTAACTTCGCCTAAGGCCAAGTTCGCCTAATTGATAACTTCGCCTAAGGCCAAGTTCGCCTAATTGATAACTTCGCCTAAGGCCAAGTTCGCCTAATTGATAACTTCGCCTAAGGCCAAGTTCGCCTAAGTGATAACTTCGCCTACGGCCAAGTTCGCCTAACTGATAACTTCGCCTAAGGCCAAGTTCGCCTAACTGATAACTTCGCCTAAAGCTAAGTTTGCTTAAGGTTTAACTTCTCCTAAAGTTAAGTTCGCTTAGAAAATAAATTAAAAACCTAATGGAAAATGTGTTAAGACAGTTAATGTAAATAAAATTTTTGCAAGCTGCCCTGGCAGCTCGACCCCAGCCAGGGGCTCTGCCCCTTGGACCCTGCTAGGAGCTGCCGCCCCTAGACCCCCGCTGCCAGGGGCGTTGCCCCCGGACCCCCGTTCGTTGTGGGTAGTAGTTAAGACTAGAAAGATGATATGAGTAGTGATAGTTAATTGATATGTATACTTGTTATACAGTCAGCCGTGCACAACTGAAGAAAGGGATTACGATTAACGGTGAACGTAACCGTGTTCAGATGAGTTTCTAGCCACAATTATGTGTTATGTTTTCGGGGCTGTGTGCATACTCGATATGTTTGTTAATACGCTTATCCTAAGAGATAAGTGTATGCCTTATGTGAATGATGTGATATGTATGAATGATGGCTTGACGGTACGTGAACGATCTTCGGATATTGCACGTACTGTCAGGTTGTAACGCTAAGTATAAGGTAAGTATGATATGTATGCTTATGTGTATGAATGTGATAAAGTTAATAAAAGAAGGAAAGAATGGTTGTATGGTTACGAAGAGGGTACCGGGCCCTAATAATACTCGAGGTATGATGTATGGTTGTATGGTAACGAAGAGGGAATCGAACTCTACTAATATTCGAGAACTAGGGAACCGAACCCTACTAATATTCGAGGAAAGAGGGTACCGATAATACTCGAGGAAAGAGGGTACCGAGCCCTAATAATACTCGAGGAAGGAGGGTACCGAGCCCTAATAATACTCGAGGAAGGAGGGTACCGAGCCCTAATAATAATCGAGGAATGTAGGGCGTAATGCTCTTTATAACGTAAGATATGAAAGTAAGTTAATACAAAAGAAAGTATGAATGAAAGAATATAAGTTTATGTGTATTTTATAGTGTATGATTAACTAGAACTCACTCAGCATAGCTGACTTTTAGTATGCACGCAGGTGAGTAGAATGAGGCAGCTCGCTTGAGGAGACACGTGGCACTGAATAAGAGGCTGCATCGGAAGACTCAAGACGTTTAAGTTTAAGGTTTCGTTTATTTTGAAAGACAAAATTATGTTTTAAGACAAGACGTGTTTTGTTATGAAATGTTTTATGAAAGCTTTTATATACAGCGAATGTTTTAATTAACTCTGATATTTAGAACTGCGTTTATGAGTAAATCCAACACGAAAGTAGGGCTACCGGTAACGGGGCCTTACAAGTTCGACCCTTGCACCCGATATTTTTTGGGATTTTTTCTTGTTTTATTTATTTTTAAAACATTTAACAACTATATTAACTAATAAAGATTATTTTAATATAAACCAGTTTGTAATACTCGTGAATCACGTTTCCGTTCATGTATATACATATAGGTATTATGATATATATATGTATATATATAGAGTATATTATAACTTAAATACTAATGTTTTTAATATAAAAATCAAGTAAACTAATTCTATATATATTTATTAAACTAAAATTATTAAGTTATGTTTTCTTAAATCAAAATAATTATTTTATATAATAAAACCTTATATATATTATTTTGATATCTAACTAATTGTCGTAATAAATATCATACTTAGCGTATCCATTTGCTCTTATTTTCTCATTAGGCTTTAAAGTTCGCGGGTGACTTTTCCCGTCTTCTCGTTATCTTAATCACTTTTGTACGTATTTGAGGTGAGTTTACATACCCCTTTTTTTATCTTTTATATTTTGGGGGTAGGATGTATACCATATTCAAGTCTACTTATGTTTTATTCTCACATCTATTCAAAACACAATTCAATATATGTTTATGTGTGATTATTGCATACTCTATGATAGTGCTCTATGTGCTTAATTGTTTATTTTATGTTTGGTGGTTGGTATCTCATTCTCATCTATCCTCATCTAGTATGCTCATACATTTACCTAAGTACTTTGATTTCGTATCAATAAGAACGGGTCCACATCTATTTAGTTGTTTACATTTTCATAAGAATTGTAATACACATCATTTACATATGAATTGTGATTTATCTATATATATAAAAACTAAAACTTATGTATTCTCTCCAACATTCGTGTTGAAAAACTCTATTTCCATACATGTTACAGGTAAAAGTAGTTGATAATATTCAAGATCGAAGAAATTAGTTTACCTTAGGATATTATTCAAAAACCAAGAAGTATGATGTATTGATTTTATCATTATAATTGTGTACTTGTTTTGATATTAATGAATTAAGTAATTATTGTCACTTCAATTAGTGTGTTTTGAGCTGCTGTCCAATCAATACTTTACGCCCCGGCATGTTCCACCACCTTTGGTCGGGGTGTGACCTTTTTTAACCTTGGCAATCTTGGATAGTTTAAGCTTCAAGTACTCAAAAAGCGAGCTCACTTAGAAACTCATCGAGAATGTCATTCTAACGAAGATCCACCACCTCTCGTCGCGGCCTTGGCTTTATCTCTTCCTACCGGGCGCGGTAACTCATCCGGCTCATCAAAAACAAATTCGGGATCATAGACGTTTAAGTTTAATTGACAAAGAGCATCCGACAAGGCTTCAGATGCTTATTGATCGGCCAAAGTAGATGTTGTCTTTGACCGTTTGGACGATCACGATGAAGATGGCGGGACGGGCGCCCAATTTGGTGAGCTCATGCTTGTCTACAAGCGCCCAACATATTAAAATATTCTTTATAGTCGGTCTTGTATTGTTTATGAAAACTCCATCATGTTAGTATTGCTCATGCCGTTTTTTTCTCCCACTGGTTGCAATGCAGTTGTAATAGTTGGCGAAGTTGGTTATTTTTTCCGCATTGCCTTTCATTTGCTGTAGACGGAATCGTCCTTACGGTAGTCACCTCAATCCATTGTAGCAGAGAACCTAGCACATATACTCTCCCAAAACTCAGGGGTATGTTTACCGTACCTTCTTTTAAAATAAAACCTAGTGTTAGTCAACAAAAAAAAACATGAAACTTTTAAGTATTTATCTTGAATTGAGTGTTCGGATGAGTCAATCCACGCGTGTGCCAACGTAATCTCCTCATTCGTTTCCCACTTATATCTTTCTCATTTTCCCCGGTTGTTTGACCTTGAGGTTTTTTATGACTTTGTTTACCTTTTGATGTGCTAGGAGCTAATTGTGGTTTTGGTACTTGGGTTTTGGGTACTTGCGAAGACATAATGGCACTGGCGGTCGATATAACATATCCCTGAACGTTTGCATGGTGGGTGGCATAGCGGGTCGATAACCTTGTTGGATGGAAAAGAAAGGCTTAGTAGGTTCATTGTTCTTTGTATTCAAACTAATCCACCACAATTGAGTCGAATCCAACGGGTTTGGGGTTCGGGTTTGACTCGAGTTCATGGTTGTAGGAAATTGAAAAATTGATTATGTGTTGAAGAGAAATGATAGTGTTTTGAAGATCAAATGAAGCGTTTTAATTTAAACGGTAAATGAGAGAGGGACCACCAACCCCCCCCCCCCCCCTTTGCCTCCCATCCTAGCCATACAACCCCCCCCCCCCACCCCAACAATAGCAAACCAAACCGTCCAAAGGATCTTATCAGTTTCTCAAGATTAATTAGGTTTTGACAAGGCCGGCCCATGAGGAGGGCGGAGAGGGCAACGTCCCCAGGCCCATCCTCCCATGGGGCCTTATAGGAGTTGTACTTTAGTATGAAACTCAAACCTAATGAAAAAATTTTCCGGCAAACTGGTGGTGACTGCGGGCTGCTTCAGGTTAACGAAGAAAAAGAGATGAGGAGGACAAGGGCCAAATTTAGTCCAGGGGGCTTTTTAAAGGCCCAGTAAATATAAAAAGATAATCTAATATTTAACTTAAATGTTTGTTAGGTATAATAGGGTTATAGGCATCAGGCGATGTCAATAAAAGAAGTAAGTTAGATGCATATATTTTTTTTATATTTATTCTTAAATACTATATATTTGAATTCATAGTTAAAATCAAAACTTTTGTATTTTCTTTAATTAGAATTTTTAATAGATATATTTTTAATAGAAGATTTTTGTATTTTTGGGGATGTACCTGGGTCTTGTGATAGCAAGAAAGATGATATGATCTCTAACTTTGCATCAGAAGCAAATGTTTATCATAATATATGTCATCGTTTTAGATAAAGTTTCAGGATAACCTTATGGAAAAAATGGTATCATCATAACCATACAACTGGTTCAAAAGGCTCACGTTGCGTATGGGTTTCTTACTTTTTCATCATGATGTAAGCTTTACATAATTTATATTTTGCGTATCTTATTTTATATTTAGAGATAATTTATTTTGTTGCATTAGTTATAGCTATTACTTCTATTTGATAATCATTAATTAGCTCAACTGTTGTGGGTTAAATGTGAAAAATCAGTGACGACGCAACATGTATGGTATGGTTTCACTTTCATATTTTATACCCAAAAACATATATTAGGTAAGGTGAAATATGAAATGTGTTGGAGGAATAACTTGGATATAAATGATCTATAAATTATTATTATCTATACATACAATAAAGCAAGATGCATTTTCCACTTGTCAATATTCTAGCCCCTCCAACTCAATGCCACCTCAATGTCATGTCACCATTGCCTTTCATACTAATGTCAACTCATCCACTAACCTATATTTAAATCATAACATTTCTTAATTTTTTACCCTAATCATATTTTTCTCTCTTTCTCTAATAGTCGGATCTTCTTTCATCCTCTCCCATATTCCGGCCAATCCAAACCTATATTTTTATTAGTCATTTTCCGGTAAGTTTCTATTATATATTAAACTTCCGATTTCGATTGTTTATATATGTATTTCCGGCAATATTATATTTTCTTCCAGTTATTGTTTCCTCTAATCTTTTTATGTTTCTTTTCATTGTTAACTGATTTTATTAAAATCAGTTTAGGTTGTAAATAAAGAACGGCGATGTCTATAATATTTGGACGTCTTTACGTTTTTCCGGTAAGTATTGCCGGTAATTTTTTCCAGTTATGTGTTATACTTATAACAATGATTGTTTTATATTTGTTTGTATTTTTTTTTATTTTTCGTGTTCTTTTGTTTAACACGTTGTTAATCTATGTTGTAGGTTAAAAAAAATCGGAGATTTCATGGTTAAAAACGATATTTGTTATTTTCCGGTAAGAAATTCAATTTTCCGGTTACAAATTAAAAATCAAATGTTCCATAATATCAACATTAATATTCTACTTTATAATTTCAGGTCAATGCTAAGACTAATAGATCCTTATTTCTCTTGAAATTCTACAAAAAAATCCAACATTCCGTGGTCATTCTCACAATATCATTTTTCCGGTAACACCTTTTAAATTTTTCGGTTATTAATTATAATTCAAAAATCCATAAAATCAATATTAATATTCGATTTTATTATTTCAGGTTATTGTCCCACTCATATTATCTAATTTCAAGGATTGATGATGACTTTATAAGATTTATTTTTTTATATCGATGTATATTTATTTTCTCAATAGTCATGTATATTCGTTTTTATTAATTTGTTCATGTATATTGAAGATGTATTTTTTCCGGCGTGTGTTAATAAACTACATATTTAATTATCCCATTATTACAAATTATTTAGTTTGACTTTCCTTGATTGTTTAAATAACCGAATTAACATCATAAACATCCCATAATTTGACTTTCCGTAATTGTTTAAATAACTTTCCTTATTGTAATTTATATAATTTAATAATTTAATTATCCCATAATAATTATCCCATAATTTATATACTTTAATTATAAATAATTTACATAATAATAGGTTCCCATAAATTTGAATTTCTAATTAATGTCCATAATTATGGTTTGACCAACATTTACATGGAATATATATCAACATGTTTCCGATTTACAAGTTACCGTTCATACTATTACCAATTCAAAATTCGTTCTAAATGTTAAAACAACTCATAACTTAAATTCTTTATTTTCGTTTACCGTAATAGTATATAGTTTTGGTATATCATAAAAAACTAATATGAAATTATTTATCCGTAATTTACATAATAATAAGTTCTCTAAAATTAATGGTCCATAATCGGTAGATAATAATAAGTTTACTAATTTACATATAAGTAAATGAAGGTCTCGAATTTCTCTATGGTATTACTCTACATTTTTGGTACATTATTTAAATTTGAATTTCTATTTATTCTTGATAATAATTGTTTGTCAAACATAATTGTTTCTATATATGTATAACTAACATAAGTAACTAATTTAAACCAAATTCAATACTTTGAATTTGATAATTCTAAACATTTTTGGTATATGATTAACCATTAATTTATAATTATGGTCCATATTAATAATAATGATTTGACTAGAATACATTATTTTATATACATTTAAATTTTGACTATATTGTTACATTAAACAACTTAATCTAATTGTGTTTATAAAGGTTAATAAGTCCACTACTGAATTCAACCGCATGTCGAGGTTGGTGCCTGACATGGTGAACACTGAGGCCAAGCAAATCAAGTGTTACATTCGGGGACTACCATAGAATGTCCGCACTTTAGTCAAGACTAGTAAACCTGCTACATTTTACTCTGCTGTTGAACTCGCAGAGATGGTTTATGATGATATGACTATGGACGATGTGGTGGTGGTGGAAGAGAAGAAAGGGAAGAAATGGGTTGTTTCTGCTAAGCGACCTGGTACCCAATCATGGAACCCTAAAGATAAGAGACAAAGTGTGGGAGAAGAAGTCGTGCAAGACTTGTGGTAAGATGCACGTTAGTGAGTGCAAGTGGGGTACTGGTCCTGATGTGTGTCACAAGTGTGGAAAGTCCCATGATGGGGAATGCAGGTTAGGGTTAAATTCTTGTTACAAATGTGGAAAGATGGGACATTTTGCTCAGGGCTGCCATGCAAAGCCCGCGTGTTATAGGTGCGGTTAGACAGGTCACCTAGCATGGGTGGTGAAGCTGGGGGAAATGAGAAGAAAGATGCTAACTCAGGAGCATGCCAAAAAAATCCCTGATGTTGTGACAGGTACGTTTTGAGTAAACGATATTTTTGCTTATGTGTTTTTTGATTCAGGTACAAATAGGATTTTTGTAGCTACAACATTTAGTAAGTTAGCCAAGATGAAATGTTGTCGTGTGCCTGAAAATTTTTATAGTAGAAACAGCCAGTGAGACCTCGGTTAGGATAATGAGAATGGATAAGAACTGTAAGATAGAAATAGAGGGACATGAGTTCCCTGTTACCCTGTATGTTATGACCTTATAAGGGTTCGATGTGGTTTTGGGAATGGACTGTCTATCCGAGTTTGAAGCTCAGATAGTGTGTAAGAGTAGGCTAATAAGGTTAACATCCTTGGATGGTAGTATATAGTTATGTTTTATGGTGATAGAGAAAGTTCAGGGCTTAATGTCATTTCGATGATAAATCCTGAAGGATTATTAAGGCCATGGTGTGGTGCCTACCCTACGTATGTTCTCAAAGCTACGACCAAGACGAAAGAAGTGAAAAATGTTCATATTGGTCGCGACTATCTAGAAGTGTTCCCTAAGGACCTTCCGGAGTTGCCACTGGAAGGAGAGATAGAATTTCAGATAGACTTAATACAAGGAGCGCAGCCAATCGCGAAAGCACCTTACCGCTTGGCGCTATCCGAGATGAAAGAGTTGATGTACCAACTGCAAGAACTCCTCGATAAAGGTCTTATAAGGCCGAGGGTTTCCCCATGGGGCGCACCAGTGTTGTTCGTTAAAAAGAAGGATGGAAGCATGGGAATGTGTATAAACTATCGTGAGTTGAACTAGCTTTCGGTGAAGAACAGATATCCGTTGCCACAGATTGATGATTTGTTTGACCAACTGCAAGGTTCTAGTTGGTTCTCACGAATAGATCTTAGATCAGGCTATCATCAGCTAAAGGTAAAAGAGGCAGACATCCCTAAGACAGCGTTTCGTACAAGGTATGGACACTACCAGTTCCTCGTAATGTCGTTCTGTTAAAAGAATGCTCTAGCAACATTTATGCACATGATGAATAGGGTATGTCGGCCGATGCTAGACATATCAGTTAATTTGTTCATTGATGATATTTTGATTTATTCAAAGAACGAGTCTGACCACGTGGAGCTTCTACGAGAAGTATTAGAGATTTTGAAGTAGGAAAAGTTGTATGCTAAGTTTTCGAAATGCGCATTCTGGTTGTGTGAAATGCAGTTTCTAGGTCACGTAATCAATCCTGAAGGGAAAACTGTGGACCCAGCTAAGATTGAGGGGATAACGAATATAAAGACTCTGCAGAACCTGACTGATATACGCAGCTTCTTAGGTTTGGCTGGCTATTATAGGAGATTCATCGAAGGCTTTTCCAAGATAGCCGCATCTTTGACCAAAATGACCTGGAAGTCTGTAGTGGTCACTTGGGGTAAATGTCAGGAGGAGGCTTTTGAAGAATTAAAGAAGAGACTCACGCAAGCTCCAATCCTTGCTCTACCTGATGGTGATGAGGATTTGGTTGTTTGTACTGATGCTTCGCATCGTGGGTTAGGTTGCGTGTTAATGCAACGAGGAAAAGTGATAGCTTACGCGTCCAGACAGTTGAAAGTTCACGAAAGTACTTACCCGACACATGATTTAGAGCTAGCAGCGGTAGTGCATGCTCTCAAGATATGGAGACACTATCTGTATGGTACTAAGTGTACTATTTATACAAATCATAAGAGTTTAAAGTACTTCTTCGAGCATAAGGAGTTGAACATGAGGAAGAGAAGATGGTTATAGTTGATAAAGGATTATGATTGTGATATCAAATACTATCCGGGTAAGGCTAATGTGGTTGGCGACACGCTAAGCCGGAAGAACGACGAAGTCATTGCAATAGTGAAGTCGTATAAGTTGATCATTAACTCAGATCTCTTTGAAGAAATCATCAAGGTGCAGTCTGAGGTGCTTGTAGATGAAGGGTTAATGAAGAAAGAAATAATTTTCGGACAAGAAGACGAGCTGATGGACAACACTCAAGGCGTGAAGACGAGATTTGACCGTATGTGGATTCCACACCATGGAAATCTTAGGGGTCGAATCTTAGATGAAGCTCACAAGTTGAGATACTCGGTTCATCCAGGATCCACCAAGGTGTATCAAGATCTTAAGAGAGACTACTGGAGGCCGAGTATGAAGAATGATGTAGTAGATTATGTCAGTAAGTGCTTAACTTGCTTGCAAGTCAAAACGGAACACTAAAAACCTTATGGGAAGATTTAGCCATTAGAGATACTAGAATGGAAATGGGAACACATCACCATGGATTTCATAACTAAGCTACCACGTACATCTAAACATCATGATACCATCTATGTGATTGTGGACCGTTTGACGAAAAGTGCTCACTTTCTGCCAATACATTAGGCCAAATTGTCAGAAACGTTAGCAAACGTGTTCATCAAAGAGGTTGTGGCTAAACATTGATTGCCATCATCGATCGTGTCTGATAGAGATACGCGCTTTACTTAAAGATTCTGGAAGATGTTCCATGAAGCTATGGGAACCAGACTGAACATCAGTACGGTGTATCATCCTCAAACAGATGGTCAGTCTGAAAGGACTATCCAAACCCTTGAGGATATGCTACATGCTTGTGTTTTAGACTTCGGAGGGAGCTGGGATGATCATCTGCATCTAACAGAGTTCTCTTATAACAACAACTACCATTCGAGTATTGATATGCCACCATTCGAAATGTTGTATGACAGACGTTGCTGAGGAGAGATTGGTCAGAAAGAGATAGGAAGCCTGAAAGTAGTACAAGAAATCTCTTCAAAGGTTAATTAGATCAAAGCAAGGATGAAAGCTGCTCAAGACCGTCAGAAGTCGTATGCTGATAAGCGGCGACGAACAATCAAGTTTAGTGTTGGTGACAATGTGATGCTCAAGGTCTCGCTCTGTAAGGGAATATTAGTTTCAGGAAAAGAGGAAAGTTAAGTCCAAGGGATATTGGGCCGTTTAAGATCATAGATCATGTTGGTGAAGTAGCTTATAAGTTGGAATTTCCAGAAGAGTTAGAAGGAATTCACTCTACTTTTCATGTTTCTTACTTGAGGTAATGTGTAGCTAATGACACGTCCCACGTTCCGTTAGTAGACATCGAAGTTGATGAGCAGCTGAACTACATCGAACAACCTATTAATATAGTGGACCGTAAGGAAAAGCAGCTTTGTCATAAAGTTATTCCTTTATTAAAAGTGATATGGAGGCATCGAAAAGGGTCAGATGCTACTTGGGAAGCTGAAGAAGATATGCGCAAATTTTACCTAGGCTTGTTTGAGTAAGAGGTAGGTTTTGGGGACGAAACCTCTTTTAAGGAGGGTAGACTTGTAACATCCTGAAAATTCTAAGAATAATATTTAATATATTATTTATGTTGGAAGAATAAAATCGAGTTAGGAGATTAATAATAAAATGATAATAAAGATAAAAGATGGTAGGATAATTAAATGAGATGGATTATGGACTTAAAAGGAAAGATAAGCGTAAGTTCCATAGGTTTAAGGGAGTAAAAATACCCCTTAAACCCTAATCCTTTCCATTTCCATCCATTCTACACCATAGTCTACACCATCAAAAACACACACTTAACCCAAACAGTCTCTACTCTATTATATTCAACGATCCAATATCAACCGAAGGTAAGAAATTATTTGTCTCAGCTGCCCCAACATATTAGAACCCGACACCGCAGCCCTTTGATGCCGTATGAGCTGTTTGGATCTAGATCTAGCTTTATTCGGGTGTTTAATCAACCAAAAACAAGCCTAAGGACCACCTTAGCTAAGATCTGGACACCCCAAAGCTACCCAAGTCATAAACGATAAACCCCCGACAAACCGTGGTGGTTAACGATAAAACCATAAACTCAAAAACGAGAAATAAAAAGCTGAACTGAACTTATAATAAGTTCAGGCAGCGTGTAAGTCAAGCGTGTATGTATGTTTCGTGTAAGTCAAGCAGCAGCGTGTATGTGTGTTCCGTATAAGTCACCACGTACATGTATATAGGTAGTGTGTATGTTTGTAGATGTATATGTATAACTTATGCGCTGGGTGACTTATACGTCCAAAGGGAACTTATACGACTTAATTGACTTATACGCTAGATTTGGCTTATGCCCTAGAGCAAGTTATACGTTGGATGACTTATGCGCCCAGAAGGAGCTTATACGCCCGTAACAGTTTTACGCACCTAAAACAACTTATGCGCCAAAAGGAGAAATATAGGCTTGATATGATTTTATAAAATAAACGAGAGATAAACAATGTATATGATAGATGTGGACTTGTATGACTTATGAGCTAACCCCAGCCAAGGGCTCTGCTCCTTGGACCCCGCTAGGGGCTGCCCCGCTACCAGGGGCGCTGCCCCCGGCCCCCCGTAGCTAGCGGTTACAATAACCTAGAAATATGATATGGATATGGCTAGTTTATTGATAAATGTAATTGTTATACAGTTAACCGCGCCCCAATTAAGGAAAGGAGTTACCATTAAATCTGAAAGAAATAACTTATAGGTGAGTTACTAGCCCCATTTCCTTGTTATGTTTTTGGGGCTGTGTGCAATTCGATGTGAATAGTTAATACACTTACCTTAATTGGTATGTTTTTGCCATATATGATATGTGTGATAGTTATTGAGGTTATGAATGAATGCTTGCCGGTACGTGAACGATTTACGGATATTGCACGTGTCGCCAAGGAAGGTAAGTATTAGAATATGTAATTGTGTATAAAGTATGTATGATAAAGTAGGGTATGTATGAAATCGTATAAATGGTAGTATGAAGGTATGGTTGTGCGAATGTAGGGAACATACCCTAATAATATCTGCGAATGATTGGAATAGGCCCTAATGATATGTGCGAATGTAGGGAACATACCCTAATAATATCAGCGAATGTAGGGAACACACGCTAATAATATCTACTAATGATGGGAACAGACCCTAATAATATCTACGAATGTTATAGGGAGAAATGCTCTTAAAATATATATGAATGTAAGCACGAAAGAAAGAATGAAAGAATGTAAGTGTGAAAATAAAGAATGAACAGGTTAAGTAAGAAATATATATCTCTGGATACGTATAAGTAAGTATGTAGATGTATTGTATGTTACCTGTTTTAAGTAGAACTCACTCAGCGTAGCTGACTTTTAGTATTTATGTAGGTAAATAGACTAAAGCAGCTAGCTTGAAGGAGACACATGGTAGGAACTGAAGAGACTGGCATATGAAGATTTGTCATGATGTTTTAATAAGATATTTTAAATTATGTTTTCAAAGACAAGTTATGAATGTTTTGTAATGAATGATTAATGTTTTGTTATTCCGCGAAAGTTTTAATTAACTCTGATATTTAAAACTGTATTTATTAGTAAATCCAAAGCCAATTTAGACACTAACTTAACATATTTCAAATTTGTTTTTCTTAATAGTTCATATGAAGTTTATACAACTCATCAATCATTTCTTAAAAGTCACATCGTTATTAATCATATTATGTTTTTAAGCAAGAAATCCTTGTAATGAAAAATTAATCAATTGTTTTCTATGACCGTTGTATGGTCACTCGTTTAGTAACCCCAATTCAAAACGTTAAAAACAATCAACTCAATCTTGTTCATTAAACTAATTGCTGGTAATTTTGATTCATTTACCCATACAAATTCTCATAACAACAACAATAACAAACGCAAGTCTATACATCAACTATATGCTGCTGTTAAACAAATTAACAATCAATCTCAACAAAATCATAGCGTCTCTAACAAGAAACTTTTCGTCAAAATTCACTCTTTATGCTTTACTTGCCACTATCACTATTCAATTCAATTCTCATATCGTTTGTACCCAATGTAATCGTTCGATTATCTTGTTAATAATGCCACGTACCACAAGACGTTCCACAACGGTCTATGCCATCTAACATTAAAACCCATTCTACAACGTTTTCTCAAATTTTATACCCTTCTACCTGCAATTGCTACATCTATGGAAATTCTAATCACCTATGCCATGTGTGTTCACGATTCAATCATGTACATCAAACTTGAAATTTTCAAACCTATTCTATTAAACCCTACTTTGCAACCTAATTAAAATATTTCAATTTAATCAACTTCAGTTATTCAAATTTTTATAGATACAACTAATCAAGTTATTTTAAATCAGATAAACCAAATCAATCATAACTAAGTTTGTCAAATAAGATTTTTTTGTCATTTTTATCTAAACATATTTTATCTTTCTCAATCGTTTTTATAACAAATCTTTATTCGATTTTTGGGTTTATATAATTTCAATTCTAATAATTTATTAATTCTAATAATTTATTAACTTTAAATGATCATGCTCATACAATAAAATCTATCTTCTTAAAGACAACTATTTGCAATACTATACTTTCAAAAGATGTTTTGAAAATTTTAATATTTTATTAAAACAACTCATATAAAAATGTAATTCATTTTTTAGCAATATTTTACACAATGACTATCTTCTATTCATAACCAAAACATATTAAGATTCTCGTTTTCTTAAAACTCATGTCTTTCAAACGTGTTGTAACCCACACGATAAGACGAGTTATGTGGACCATCTGACAATCTAAGTAATTATGGAGGCCTACATAATTATCAAAATTCTCGCATGGAAATCATAATGCGTGCAATTGTTGGTCATAATATAGAATCGGAAGTAGTTGGGATGACAGAACAAATGTCGTAATGATAAGGACATGGTGGACACGCCGCTGTTACAAAACATATATAAGTGTCTTTATCGAATTTTCATTTGGATCTTTGTTTTGACTATTCAAAGTTATGTGTTATGATAAATTTTAAAAGTTATATATAAAATTTTCTTTTCCTAAAAATGTAATGGTGTTTCTTAGTTTTCTCTAATTTCGGGACGAAATTCCCTTAAGTAGTAGAGACTCTAACAAATCGATTTTTTTCATTTAGTATCTTATCCTTTTACCCGACCAATTTCGATGTTTTGGGAAATTTATCAATAAAATATCACGCTAATTAAGTATTTATTATTTTATCTTTAATTGTTACTATATTTTTTGATATATATAAACAACTTTGGTTTATATACAATTTTTTACCCTAAACTAAACTTTAGTCACTGTTTGAATCCATCCCAATAGTTCAGGGGCTGATATGCAAATAATATATTCTACCCATCTACCCAATTACCCATATATCATACCCGAATACCCAAACCCGTATACCCATTTTAATTTCTTGAGCCTAAATCCTCGCGTCTAAATTGGAATTGAATCATGGTTTTGATTCTTCATACCAAATCGGCCTAACCGACACTATGTATTAGGAAACAAGATTTAAATGTATACGTACTGATTTTTTAATCTAACCGTGCTAAACCATTTATTATTATACACTACAATCATCATTATAATTCAATTAATCAGGCATGCACCATCTCACCATCATCGCCGTCAATACCCCTAAACCTAATTACATCCCTACATACAAGTATCGTGTTCGTGATTTATGTTTGGCCGCCATCGCAACTCGTCGTTCGTTATCAATACATCACGTTTATAGGTAATTGATTCATGCTTCCATGTCGTTATTCATTGCATGACTTTAACCCTAACCTTAATCAATCAAACATATAACGGATTTAACCAATCGTGATTTCTAGGGGTTCAATTTAAATTTGGGATTTTACATTATGCATATAATAAAAAGTTTTCAATGTTAACCAGGTAAGCTGTTGGCTCGTATGGTTGGTGCGACTTTGTTTGTGGCTATAAATTGGTCATGATCGCGGGTTCTAAGTCCCCCGACCCAGTTTTTGTAATTTTTTGTTTTGTTTGTTTTATATATTTTTAGACGAATTTAATTATTAGAACTAAATTAAATATATAATAATTGATGTTTTTATCAAACTGACATCACTAAGTTACGTTTTCATTTCCATAAATCTAATTAGATGTTTTTGTTTATGTGTGTGTATATATATGTATATATGTATTATCATTATATCTTAATAATAATGAACATTATTTTATTAAAACCGACATCTTGGAGTTTATGTTCTTGTCAAATCTAGTTAAAAGCTTTCGTTTACATAAATACATACATACGTACATACATATATTTATATATAGATATATATGTATAGGTATTGGATCATTTCAGAAGTTTTTTTACAGCGAGAAGTGCAAGAAGTGAAGGTGTAACTCCATTAATCCTTAATTTCACTCCATTTCTTATGTGTAGGTGTGTTGTGTAGGTGCGTATGTACGTGTGTAGGTGCGTATGTACGTGTATAGGTACGTATGTTTGTATATGTGTATGTATGTTTGTATGTGTGTAGGTACGTAAGTTTCAATGTGGCTCGGTACATTTGTATGTGTATAGGTAGTTTTGAATGTGTGTTAAGACATAAATACAACCAACCTACATACATGTAGGTAACATCATAATCAGGGAGTGAAAAATTAGGAATTAATGGAGTTACACATAAACTTCTCGCACTTCTCGCTGTAATATATATATATATATATGTATTATAATTTTATTTTAATAATATCAAATTATTGTTATTTAACCCGACACCCTTATTGGAGCTTTCTAGTAATTGAACATCTTTATAAATTTTTTATATTAATTTTATATGTAAAATATATATTATATATATGGTATTATATACATGTACCATTCTTTAAACATAAATTTGTAACAAACATATTTTAAAAGTATTAATTATATTTATAAAAATTGATTAAATATTCCAAGATATATTTTATGATAAATATGTGTTTTAACGTTGTATTAAATTATATAATATATTACGAGTTATATTTCTATATGTACACATCTATAATTTCATTATATTTAATTAAATAATCATATAACTATTTCAACTTATATTTATTTATTTAAAACTAATAATAATGATTTCACCATAGCTGTAACCAAAGAGTTGAATCGATCAATCAACAACCTTTCTACTCACTAAAAATAACTCAAGTAACATCGAAATCTTTATTTATTAACTCATATTATATATTTTATTAATTAAACTTATTACCATTATTAACTAGGAACCCTTGTCAAATCATCTCGAGAAGCTCGGTCACATTTAACTTATTATTTATCACCATTTGATCTTCAATTGTTCTACTTTATCAAGTGAGTATCTCACCACTCCTTTTTAACTTATTTTTACTGTTTTGGGGACATATGCATTCGTAGATATTTTCTTACTATACATTACTCAACTTGCAACTGTTAGTCATGTGTGTTTAACAATTTATGCCTAACGTGTTATATGCTTACATGCTTTAATTGAATAGATTTCGGAGAGGTCCAACATATTTTTAGACGAGTATGATCATACACCTGTCGTGTTAGCCATCGTCCAGTTCATCTGGCATCGAGCTTACCGACAACTTATTTACTTTCTAATGTTGTAGCCATCGCCCAGTTCATATGACATTGTGCGTATCTACAACTTATATACTTGCTTATTTGGTTAAATTGCTTATCTCACTTGACACCGTTTGCGTTTTCTATATTATTATTGTAGTGTCTTAAAGTGGGGATTTACTAACTCAATCTAGTGTTGACAAAACCTATTTGTATTTTTAACGCATATGCAGGTCATCGTGTGATGTGATTCTTAAGCTTGTTTTGAAGAAAATTTTGGACTGCATGCTAGAGAGAAGAAACAAGAATTAAATTTTTATTTTTGTTTTTACTTATCTTAGTTATGGTTTATATACTTGGTATCTGACCATTGTTGTAGATATCAAATTTAAATTAATAGATATTATAATTTTTATTATTTCATGATAGTACCTTAAGAGCTGTGAGTAATCAGCTCACGCCCCGACATTTCCACCATAGGTTGGGATGTGACATTAGGAATATCATAAAATGATTTTAAGCCAAGTAAAAACTTAAATCTTTTTTAATCAAATGCTTTGGTAAAAAGGTATGTCTTTTGATGATCCGTGTGAATATTTTCAATATCAATTAACTTCTTTTCATAACAATCACAGATAAAATGATAATGAAGTTCGATATGTTTCGTTTAGAATGGTGAACAGGGTTTTTCGTTATACATAAAGCTGCAGAGCTGTCAATAAAAATTGGAGTAGTAAGAAACTTCAAACCATAATCCCGCAAGTGTTGCTGGATTCATAAAACCTGTGAATAGAAAATCGAGGCTGCCATGTTTTCGGCTTCTGCGGTTGAAGTAGACCGTTGTCTGCCACTACCAGGAAACAAGCCGGTTTCCCAAAACCTGACTTCCTGCTGTAGTAGACTTGAAGTTGATCTTGCATCCTCCATAATCGGAATTTGAAAAAGCAGTAAGATCAAAACTATCATCCATGTGATACCATAACCCGATGTCAGCATTACCCCTTAGATAGTGGAAAATACGCTTTAGAGCCGTTAGATGAGTCACTCGTGGACTCGATTGATATCTGGCACACAAGCAAACAACAAACATTATATCAGGTGGCGATGTAGTTAAGTACATTAAAGAACCAATCATAGCTCGATAATGGGTTGGATCAACGGTATCCTCTAATTCGTCCGGTGACAAATTGTGACCCACAAGAAGAGGAATAGAAGGGACTTTTCGGGCAGTTATCTTGAATCGGCTCAAGACATCGTTCACATACTTCGTCTGATGGATGAAATCCCGTCGTCAGACTTATGAACCTGCAACCCTAAGAAGAAACTCGTCTCTCCCATCGAACTCATCATGAACTTTTTTGCATCGTCTTTTCGAAGTCCTTACATAACTTTTCATTTGTTGAGAAAAATATGATGTCTTCGACATAAATCTAGGCAAGGAGCAAATCTTCAGATGGCAAATCTTCACATGATAGATAGTATCAAAACATCGTGACAAATCTTTAGATGGCAACCTCTTCAATCCTGCCATGTGTCCCACTCAAGCCAGCCGCCACAATCTATTTACCCGCGTGCATACTAAAAGTCAGCTATACTGAGTGAGTTCTAGTTAATCAGACAACATACATTACATTAACATACTTACATACATATGTATCCAAAGACATATATTCATACTTTCCCTGTTACCGCACTTTCATACATACATACATACATACTATCACTTACCTCAGCCCACCAAGAATATGTTTGTAGTCCGCTGTCTATAACTATACTCAAGGTCGTTAACACGTAAAAGGTCTGCAGTCCTTACGTATGCTCACCATGGTACGTACAAGGTCCGTAGTCCTTCCCTATACCATCCTACACAACAACATGTACAAGGTCCGCTGTCCTTCCCTATGTTGTCATCTATTCCATAGCACGTTCGAGGTCCGCAGTCCTCCCCTATGCTATTACATTTACAGCACGTATAAGGTCCGCAGTCCTTTCCTATGTTGACTCCTATTTACAAAACGTATAAGGCCCACAGTCCTTATCTACGTTGACATCTCTCATATTTTACACGCATAAAGCCTACAGTCCTTGACTAAGCCGTCACATGCCATGTCTATGTCCAACGGTAAGTAGAGGGATTTGCCATCCTAACTTACTATGTCAAACTTAGAGCCGCATACCGGACATACACCTGCTTACACGTACCACTTGTACAATGAGTATATATAAAGTAACAATTCATGATATAACATACAGACACTCTAGCTATCCTTCACAATAATTTTCTAACAATGACATTCCCTGGCGATTTGTGCAATATCCGAAGATCGTTCACGAACCGACAAGCTTTCTTTCATATCCTCCATATAATAACTATCATATATGGCATACACTTACCACTTAAGGTAAGTGTATTAACTAATCACATCAAGTATGCACAAATCCGTGAAAACATAACAAGAAAGTGGGGCTAGAAACTCACCTGAGTCCTGTTACGTTCACTGTTAATGGTTATTCATTTTTTAGTTGTGTGCGACTAACTGTATAACAATTACACGTATCAATTAACTATCACAAAACATATCACATTTCTAGTTTAATTATAACCCTCAACAAATGGGGGTCCCGGGGCAGCGCCCCTGGCAGTAGAGTTCTAGGGGCGGCAGCCCCTAGCAGGGTCCAAGGGGCAGAGCCCCTGGCTGGGGTCGAGCTGACTTGGGACCTTTCTGTCATTCTTTCAAACTCTAATTCGTTATACAGTTCTTTAACGAATGGGACTCATTCGTCGCTTCTTAATTCATGTGTCCTTTCATAACAAATCGACCTTTATAACGAATTGGTCTTTATAACGAATTGAGGGTTCGTTCGTTAGTTCTCCGTTAACGAATTTCTTAATGAGTGAAGCTCATTCGTTATTCAATTTTAACGAATTAGCATAGCGAATAATTGTAACGAATGAGCGTCGTTAATTCTCCATAACGAATTTCATAACGAATAGGGTTAATTCGTCATTCTTTCTTAATGAATTGGCATAGCGAATTTGTTATTTTTCCTAGGGTTAGGTCAGAGAATGTCTGAAACATTTTCTGACATTCTTAATCCTCGTACGACGCCTTTCTGGCGCCTCCGTGCCGGGAAAACGGGCGGTGGCCGGAAAAACGTGTTTCTACAATGTTTTTCACCGTTTTCCGTCCTGATTGTTCCGGATCTGAGCTAGGGTGACCCCCCAAGCTCGTCTTTTGATCGGTTTATACCCTACTACATTCGGATCTTGTGACTTTAAAGATTGAGGGTGTCGGTTCAACGTTCCGTGACTAGATCTAGCGGGTTTGGACCCGTATAAGATCATAACATCATTACCTCGGGTTGGGATCGGTTCTTCTCTTGGTTTCGGTTACGAGAAAGAGAGAAAATGGGAGAGAGCTTATGTGTGTGTTTGGGTGGTGTTAGGAATGAGTGGAAAATGGATGAATTAATGAACAATCATTGTTTTTATATTATGGGTCATGGGCTCAAGCCCATGGTCTTTCTTTCTTCCTTATTGATCCAAGTCCATCACCCATATCAATTTAACTCAACACAAGCCCAACTCATAATAGTTAATATTACTAGTTTCTTAACTGAAACAGGAAACGAGAATTATATTATCATTATTAATCTACCAAATCAATTCATTCTTCTGAGGTAAATAACATATTAATATTATTTATAGAAATTTCGGGATGTTACAAGAATCTTAAACATTTCTTGCTTATGGGACTTCGGTTAATCTAATACCAAAGGGACTTCGGTTAATCCTACTAACTAATTTCTTTTCCTATGAATGGAGCTTTCACATTTCTTGCTTATGGTATATTGATACCAGAGGCTCCATGTACATAATAGGGAACATGTATTTTCTCACATAATATTAAAAAGATGAAGGAGGAGTTGTTTCCTTTGGGAATGATGATAAAAGAAATGTGATAGGATCATCGTATGTATAGGCAGGTAATTTAATCTTTGATAATGTAAATTTAATTGACAAGTGAAAGTTTAATTTGTTAAGTTGATCAAAAATGTGTGATATAGACTATGGTGCCTTCTTTACCAAGAAACATGCAAAATTATCTACTCATACTGTGAAAAACAAATTGAAAACTGGTTGTTAATAACAACACTTTGTTAACAAAAAACATAAGTGGAAATGTCTATGTTGTAGATATGTATAAGCATAATAATATTCTCAACATGTTTTCTTAGTAGAGCTTCCATAAAAGAAACAGATTTATGGCAAAAGAGAATATGCCATGTTAATCTACAAACAATTACAATCTTACCAAACCACAATTCATAAGAGGTCTACCTATTGAAGAATATTTTTTGATGAAAATTGTGTTTCTTTTTTAAAAGGCAAACAACATAATGTTTCACACAAGTAAATAGAAGAGTCTAAAAATACTTCTTGTTTTCACCTGTTACACATGGATCTTTTTGTACCAGTTAGAATACTAAGTGTTAGAAAGAAAAGGTAATCTTGTGATTAAAGATAATTATTCAAGGTTCGCATTGACTTTCTTCTTGTACTTAGATGGTGAAGCTGATGAGAAGATCAAACACTTCATTACTCAAGTGAAGAGACAATTTGATCTACCAATAAAAATCCTATGGAGTGAAAATGAAACTGAATTCAAGTATGAAGTGCTAGATACATTCTGTGTCTCAAAAGGCCTTATCAGACAATTCAGCATACCAAGACAACCTTAGCAAAATAGAGTAGTGGAGAAAAAGAATACGACACTTATTGAAGTGGTCAGATACATCTTTGTTGACTCAGGCTTACCTCTTTATTTCTGGACGGAATCGGTTAGCACCCGTGGATATATCTAAAACAAGGTTTTGATAAATCAAAGACATGGAAAAAACACCTATAAAATTCTTTATAAATTAAAACCATTAGTCATATTTTTCAAAGCCTTTGGTCACATATGCTTTATTTTAAATTTAAAGGATTCCGTTTCAAAGTCTTAGGCTATTCCTCTAAATCAAAAGCTTTATAGAGGTTTTTTTACTCTAGGACAAAGACTATAGAAGAAAAATATTAAATTTAATTAAATGTCAAATTTAAGAATCCTATTGATCCTGCTGATATGTGTAATACTGATGTCTTACAATATGAGCCAAAAACTAATGAAATAGTAATGCAAGTATTCATTCACACATGATACATGTCTTTGAAGACTTGGATACATAAGACAACAACACTTTCAATAAAAAATATTGCTCGGTCTCAAAGTACCGAAGAAAGAAAATTTTGAACTTCACATACTGATAATCAAACAACAAATGACTCGCTAGCACTACTACAGTCAAATGTTGAAGGTTCAGAATTTACCTACTATGCCTCCACCCTTAACAATTGTTTTTCAACAAGTAGTTTCACGACAAACTTCCACAAACACAGTTGGGACATTATACCTTAAAAGTTCCATCCATCTAATCCTCAAGAATAGATAAGTGGAGACATTCAACATGGTGTTCTCACATGAAGTCATAATTAAATGTATGTTTCTTTGCTAGCTTTCTATCACATCTTGAACCTACCAAGTATCAAATTGCTCTAACATATAATAGTTGGTTAGAAGCAATGCACGAACTCATTAAACTCAATAAAATTCATGTAAGGGTACCGTTCCCATTACATATGGTGTTACACCTCTTGGCATAATTTGGGTAATCAGAAACAAGACTGATAAAAGAAGGACTGTGATAAAGAATAAAGCAAGGTTAGTAGTTCAAGGATTTCTTTAAGATGAAGGTGTTGACTACACAAAAACCATTACACTAGTAACAAGATTAGAATCTATTAGGTTGTTTTTTTGCCTATGCAACAATTTAAAACATTGAAGTATACCAAATGGATGTCAAAGGAGAATTTATAACTAGTGACACTCATGAAGAAGAATATGTTGCTCAGCCACCAGGGTTTGAAGATGAATTTAATCTAGATTATGTCTACAAATTGAAGAAATCATCTATGGGTTAAACAGAAGATCCAAGAGCATTGCATGATAAACTTTCCATATTCTTAATTTCAAATCATTTTAAAATAGGACAACTTTGTTTCTTAAGAGAGAAGGAAAATAATTTCTTCTTGTTTAGAATTATATAGATGACATCACAGTTTGATCCACAAATCCAATATATTGTGATGACCTTACAAAACTCATAAAATTTGTATTTGAAATGAGTAACATTAGAGAGTTTACTTTTCTTGCAAGTCAAACAAACTAAAACTGGGATTTTTCTACATCAAACAAAGTATGTAAAAATTCTTCTTGAAAAGTTTAATATTACTTATTGCAAAACAAGTTCAACACCTATGAATAAAACTGATCCATTATCACTTGATGAATCTGGTGAATATGTTTATTAGACCTTATATAGATGCATGATTGGATGTTTAATGTATCTAACTGCTTCTAGGTCTGATATAATGCATGCCAATATGTTTATTAGACCATATATAGATGCATGATCCGATTTAATGAGAAAAGTTAACTGGGTTAGGATCAAAGGACATAATGTGATAGAGTTTCTAAATGTAAAGTATGTTTTTTGTCATTTCTTTTGCTAAAGGACGGCCATTGAAAAACGATTAAACATAAAGGGCATATTTTGCCATTTTTTCGGGAAGAATATATTGAAATAGAACGCCCTCGGCTAGATGCATCGTTCCACTTCTAAGAAGCACGCGATGAAGATCAGAAAATCCCACTCGCAAAAGATGACGAGGAAGAAGACCTGCTGATGTGGCTAAAGAAGGAACAAGAAAGAGTTAGTAGAGAATATGGAAGGCAGGTGGAACAACAGGCGTATAAATTGGAAAAGGGAATAACCCCATGAGCCATTGTCTTCTCGAGAGATGACGCAGAATCATCTGACGGTGAGAGACATCCTCGCAGCCGCGAGCACTAAAGACTTGAAAGCCACAAAGACCAACAAAAGAAATAAGGCAGGAGCCAAGAAAGGCCACCTAACCTAAGTCGAGTGGCTAAGTCAAGAAATACACATGAGAAAAGCCTGAAACCAAAAATGGAAGAGATAGGGAAAGCCCTGGACCAAGAGACCAAACGCGAGGGAAAAACATCTGAACTATTATCCTAACGTGGATGTGGAATTAAAAAAACCCTATAGGCCAAAAGCTTTTGCAGAAAGATCAAAGTCCGTACAAAAGATAGCAGAGGCTCCGCTTCTTTCTAACTCAAAGCTACCTTCCGTGTTACAGAAGTACGATTGAATAACCGACCCAAGTGATCACCTGCAAAGTTTAATATCATCCGGAGGGGTGGCTGGGTGGACATTGTCCGTATGGTATCATATGTTCGCTCTAACCCTCCATGGCGCGGCCAAGGAATGGTTCGACAGGCTCCCAGAAGGACAAATCACGAGCTTCGAAGATCTAGTAGCTAAATTCTCTTTACATTTTAATCTACAGCGGATGCACACTCACGACCCCGTCAACATGCTAACCGTCTTCCGCCGAGACAACGAATCTATCGAGGATTTTATCACGCGGTTCAACACGGAAGGCCTCAAAATTGGAGGGGTGAGTGAGGACATGCCGAGGGCGGGTTTCCGCCAAGAAGTGCGGAGCGATGACCTTATCCGGTGCCTATTAGGGAGAGATGACATACCAAAATCATCGAGCGAAATCCTGAGTGCAGCCAAAGTATACGCCGACACTGAAAAATCCTTATGTGGGCGAGGATATCCCAAAGCTGACGACATAAATGAATAAAAAACATTCAAGAATAGAAAAGAGGAATGAGGGTCAATATGGTCTAGAATCCAACCCTCAACTGAAACGTCAGCTCAATCACCAGCTCCTTGACCGCTGATAGGAGAAAATAAAAACGATAGAATCCGGGGATACAAGAACAAAGAATGGACCCCATTGGCGAAAATTTCTTCCTAGATCTTGGCTATGGAGAATGTCGACTTTTGGACACCAAAGCCGATCTTAAAGAGAAAGAATTTAGATAAATCGAAATACTGTAAAATTTCATGAAGATATGGGTCGCAATACAGATGATTGCACAAATATGAAAAACGAAATCGAAAATGCGTTGAAATCCATAAAAATCGAACACCTGGTCGTAGAGGCTAGGAATCATGCCAAAAAAACCAGGGCCTAACTAGAAAATAGATAAAGAATCTGAACACACACATGATACAAGGCGGATGGAACAAGAGTGCGAAAAGGCAAACACCAAGCAGTGAAGCCTGGAAAGAAGAGCCGGTTACCTTCCCGTGGATCAGGGGAGGACCATGCCTGAAACAACCACTGATTATCACCTCGCTGATAGGACATTACTATCTTTATTAACAAAGGAAGTACTTCGGATATCATGTACCGACAATGTTTCGATCAGCTAGACGCCGAAGACAAGGAAAGACTAGAGCCGGTCAATGCGCCCATCTCAGGATTCTCGAAAGAAATAACACATCCGCTGGGACGACTAAAATCCTAGTAACACTAAGCGATGGAAAATTAGATAACCGAAGAGATAGTATTCCTAGTACTACTAGTTTAGTCCAAGCATGATGTGATCCTGGGAAGAGAGGTGATCGGAGATTTCAATGCAAATCCATCCACCGCGCATGGCATAATGGGCCTCCCAACACCAACAGGGATCGCACTGGTAAGACCAAATAAAGATTGTCTGGTCACGGAAGGGTTAAAACCCCAAAAGGTGCAGAAGACTGCTAACAACAAAGAGCCTAAAAATTGGAAGCTCAATGCCAAGTTTCCAGATCAAATCATCACCATTGGACCAACCTTATCAAGCAGCATAATCTCTCACCTAAAGTAGCTGTTATTAATAAATGTGGTTGTGTTCGCATGGCACTCCGCTGAAATGGTAGGTGTTCCGCGCGGGATAATAGAACACGCCCCGAAAGTTAACTCAACGTTCACACCAGTGGTTCAAAAATGGTGAAAGATGGGTCCGGAGCAGACCAAAGTAATGAACGATCAGGTGAGCGAATTATTGAAAGCATACATCATAGGGGAAATATGGTACCAGACGTGGGTTGCAAACCCAGTGATAGTACCAAAAAGCAAAGGAGCATGGAGCATGTGCATCGATTACAAAGATCTGAACAAAGCATGCCCCAAGATTGCTACCCACCGCCTGAGATAGACTTGAAAGTGGATTCAGTAGCCCCATACCGCTTCAAATGTTTCCTGAACGCATACAAAGGCTACCATCAAATCAACATGGCGGAAAGAGATCATGATAAGACAACTTTCTGTACAGAAAAAGGCATATTCTATTATAAAATGATGTCATTTAGATTAAAAAACGCGGGGGCTACTTACCATCGCTCGGTGGATATACACTTCGGAGAACGTATTGGGAACAACCTGGAAGTATATATGGTTGATCTGGTCATTAAAAGCGTGCAAGAAGATTAAATGTGGCGAGATATCAAAGACATTTTCCAAAGGCTGCATAAGATTAGTATGAAACTAAACCTAGTAAGTGCTCGTTCGGGATGGAAGAAGGCAAGTTCCTCGGAGTGATTGTCACAAAAAACCGATTCAAAGCCAATCCCGAGAAACTACAAGCAATTTCCCGCATGCCCTCTCCAAAGTCACTAAAAGAGGTACAAACCCTAAATGAGAGACTGGTAGCGATGAACAGATTCCTAGCAAATTATGCCACAAAGTTATTCTCATTCGTGTCTACGTTGTGGGGCTGCCTAAAAAAGTCACAATTACAATAGACACCCGAAGTAGAACAAGCTTTCCAAGAAGTAAAGAAACGCTTGATCGAATTACCAACACTGATGGCGCCATAGAAAGGCGAAGATCTAATTATGTACTTATCTGCGTCAACCAAAGTGGTAGGAGCAGTGCTACTAGTAGATCGCGAAAAGATTTAAACACCGATCTACTATGTCAGCAGGACTCTCACAGATGCGGTAATAAGATACTCCATCATGGAAAAACTGGTTTTAGAAATGGTATACGCGTCAATGTGCCTGCGTAGATATTTCCATGGCCACCCAATATTTGTGTTGACAAGTTACAAAATTCAAAATGTGCTCCGGAAACCAGAACTATCAGGACGATTGGCAAAATGGGCCATTGAACTTGGAGAATATACCCTCCAGTACAAGCCCAGACCAGCAATTAAAGGACAAGTTCTGGCGGACTTCTTTTTCGAAGTACCTTCCGAGAAAGTAGATGAATGCAGAGCAGAAGAAAAGCCGACTATGATCATCGAAGAAAGTGAGGCATGGTCGTTATTCATTGATGGAGCATCTAATGATGAAGGATCAGGGGTCGTATTGAATTTAGTAAGCCTAAGCAAGAAAAAGTTCACATATGCTATCTGCCTGGAATTTAAAAGCAAAAATAATGAGGCGGAGTATGAAGCATTCCTGGCTGGGCTATACATTGCTGACAAATTTGGAGCATAACATGTTGAAGCACATGTTGATTCAATGCTCATAGCCAGCCAGGTTAACGGTTCGTATGAAGCCAAAGATGAAGTCATGGCGTGAGCAAGCAAGACATGTGATCCGGAAGTTTAAGTCCTGTAAAGTGAAACACATCAAGAGAAGTGAAACAAGTTGGCTGATGTGTTAAGCAAACTAGCAGGAACCAGTTTTGAACATCTGGCAAAAGAAGTCAGAGTATAAACATTGGCAGAACTATAAGTTCCGCTGAGACAAGTCTGCATCACGCAGATTCCTGAATAATCATGGATGACTCCCATCAAGGCATACCTCGCGGAAGGCCTCTTGCCGCAGATTAAAGCGGAGGCTTAGAATATATGACACAAAGCGTTGCAATATCAGATAAAAGAAGGAATACTATATAGGAAATCATTTTTAGGATCATTACTAAGCTGCGTAGACGTTGAGCATGCTAATTACTTTTTAAGGGAAATCCATAAAGGGATCTGTGGGTTGCATGTGGGGCACATGATGGTGGTGGAAAAAATCACCAATGCCAGCTATTACTGGCCAGGCATGCATACTGATGCTGAGAAAGAGCTGCGAAAGTGTGACTCATGCCAATGGCACGCGCCGATACCCTTAGACCTAAGAATGACCTGATTCTAGTCTCCTTCGCATGGCCATTCTAGAAGCGGGATATCTATATAATGGGCCCATTCCTAGAAGCGCCCAGAAGGGTAAAATTCCTGATAGTAGCAATCGATTACTTCACAAAGTGGGTCAAAGAAAAACCCTTAGCACCGATAAGCACCACCGTAGTCAAGAAATTCATATGGGAATTCGTAATATGTCGTTTCAGTCTATTTTAGACGATAGTTAGCGATAACGGCACCCAATTTATGGATAAGACCCTTCAAGAATGTCTCACATAACTTCAAGTTAAACAAGTATTCACATCAGTGGCGCATCTGTAGGGCAACGACCAAGTGGAAAGAGACAACCGTACCATTCTAGAAGGGATAAAGTCAAGATTGAGACTGAAAAGAGCTGGCTGGGTAGACAAGTTACCACATGTACTGTGGGCACATAGAACACTGAAGAGATGAAGCCACGACGAAATACGATTCAATCTCACTTATGGAACAGAAGCAAGTATACCGGCGTAAATAGTACTACCCTCTGCTAGGGTACTCCTGGCGGAGAAAAATAATGAGTATGAATTGCCCTTCAATTTATACCTACTTGAAGAAAGAAGAGAACTGTCAGCAATCGAAGAAGAAAAATACAAACGCCAGCTCGAAGAATATTACAACCCAGGGTAAAGACAAGCATGTTCAAAGTCGTTGAATACGTGTTCCGCGACAAGGAAGCATCCAACACGGAACCACCAGGGAAGTTGGCACCAAACTGGGAAGGTCCTTACATGATCTCTCAGATATTGGGCAAAGGGGCATACTCCCTATAAAGGATTGACGGATCACCAATCCCAAGGACATGGAACGCAACACAGATGCGGAAATGTTACCTTTGAAAACAAAGATAATGTATTAAACTGGCCAAGGGCCACTATTGTTTCAAGTTAATAAAATACTTTCTCATTATTTATCTTTTCAAGCATATTCTTATGATGTTGGACAGAAAACGCGTAACAGAAAAGCGAACGTGGAAAGATCAGACAAAATAAACCAAAAGGATTATAAAAAAGGATCATTGTCAATCTAAAAAATTTGATTTTCAATATCAAAATATATAGAATAAATGTCCCCATTATTCTCTTTTACTAAAAAAGTATCATCAGAGATGAAATTCCGAATGTCCTTGACTCTAAAGAAAAGATAAACATTACTGTAATTGTCATGACCACTCCAACTCTGAATGTTTTTATCCGTATCATTTATATTCAGTTCTTGACTTTCGCTGGCATTTTAAATTTCAGTTTCAATAGGACCAAGACTGCCCGTTGATTTACTTAGCCTACATCTGTGTTCAAACTCTTTCTTAAATAAGATCGAATTGAACCAACATCTTTTCATATAGTTTTATTGCTCCATATTTGGATGAAAATATAACTGATGAAAAGTCATTCGAAGAAAAACCATTTATTTGAATTTTGAATATTGTATTTTCTATAAGGAATAAGGATATAAATACAATCACTATATTAACATAAGCAGAATGGATGCATACAAAGGATAAACAAAAAAAAGGATAAGCGGAACATCTGAGTCCATATCCAACAGGTCTTACACAGTTATACTATATGCAAACAGAAAAAAGGTCAGCGAAACATCAGAGTCCGTACCCAACCAACAAAAGATTACATAAAAATAAAACAAACTAACACTACAAACTCAGTCTTAGTCTACCGCCTCCCCTTCTTCATGCTCTTCACCATCAGCATCGTCTTTAACACCAAAACCATCACCATCACCATCACCATGGCCACTACCAGAAGGACCGCCAAGTCGAGCAAACGCAGCTTTAAGCAGAATAAACCCATTAGGTTTTTCAGCTAACTTGGCGATAGTCCCGACCACACCAAAGGACAACTTGTCATACTTCACCTGCAGATCGTTATATTACTGGTCACAATTGATCTCATACAGCGAGAAGTCAGTCAACGGGCGATCAGCAGCAGCAAGATCGTGACCCTCTTGGAAATCGGCCTTACGTCCAGATTCGTGAGTGACAACTAGAAGATCCGCAACTCAGTCAGTAAGCTCAGGTCCATCCTTAACCAGGTCAACGATCTGAAATACAACAATAAAGTGATGAACAGAAAAGTTTAATAAAGAAAGTGTTGGAATAAACAAACAACATACCTCACAGACGAAGTCAGTCATCAGCTACTTCTGGTCCGCGCGCAAGGTTTGTATAGTGAGATCACTCATGCGGAGCTGATCGACTTGGCCATCCCTAAAATCTTGGAGAACTACATTACCCTTGGCCAAAGTCTCCAATTGTGCATCCTTGGAGGCCACCACCACCTTCAATTCGTCTAGTTCAGCTCGCATACGAGCCAGCTCCTCATCATTGTCTTGAATGACACCGTCACTGGCAACCAAAGGGTGGGTAATATCAGAAATAAGGGTGTCTTTGCTTTTAGCAAAGGCTTCATGAGCTGCCGCTTGCTCCTGTAGAACGGCGAGAACATTATTAGATACCTCAAGGTCAGACTCCACCATCTAGAGCTTATCCCAGACATCTTGTAGCCGAACGTTCTCACGCTAACGAGAATCCTCCCAACACTTCTCAGCTTCACCATGCGGGGCCTGAGCATCAGCCAATTATTGACGATATGTGGCTAGGTTCCACTATGTAGTTCACGCTTCATGGTGAAGATCTTCAGCCTCTTGCAACAACCTCTCGCGTTCAACATTCAGAGCTCCCCAATCATCCTTCATAGCTATCCACTCACGCACGATTTCATGAGTTGCATATAGAGAACGGGCGGTCTCGCTAATATAGTCATCATACAAGTTACCCCGAGCACGACCACGTTGATATTTGACCTTCGCGGGAGGGACACAATGATTGAGAAAATCTTGGCAGACTCCTAGATCCTAAAATCAAGAGTGAGGTGTAAGACCCCAAAAAAGGTACATAAAAACCAACATCATCACGAGGAGGAGGACCAAAGAAATGGCCCTTTCCTCCCTCACCACCATCGCTACCATGTCCACCACCTCCACCACCACCAGGA
Organism: Bidens hawaiensis; assembly: GCF_021521415.1. Taxonomy (NCBI): domain Eukaryota; kingdom Viridiplantae; phylum Streptophyta; class Magnoliopsida; order Asterales; family Asteraceae; genus Bidens; species Bidens hawaiensis. Next base: position 102,690 of record NW_027505605.1, read on the forward strand.
CCAAGCCTACTCCCACCGGCACCGACATCACTAACAAAAGGATAAACCCGAGCAGCGGAAGAATCTTGAAATGTCGAGTGCGGAGGAGTAGGCAAACGTCCACTAGCAGCCTCAAGTCCTTGTACAACATGTCTCTCCCTTTCTTTAGTTTCCACCTCCCTCAGAGGCCGAAGAGACCGAGAAGGCATTTGGAGAGAACCCTCCTCAACAACATGAGATAGAAAAGGTTGAAAAATGATTTTTTTCTTTCAATACGGGTCCACCAGATGACCCACCAATAGTTTTCTTCGAGGAACCTACGAGAAAACAAAGTCAGAAACAGAAATCTATACGATCAGAAGAGATCAAGATTCTAACCTACAGAGGAAGTAGATTTCTCCGCGAGCTTCTCACTCAGCTTTGCCTTCTCCCGTGTGGTAAGAGTCATGTACCAATACTGGTCTTGAAAATCGTGTGGAGGCTCATCTTCAATGGGAATAGACGGATCATGGTAGTTCATCGGGATGGGAATGGCTCTGGTTCTAATAAAATAGAACCTCTGTTTTCACTCATGGAGGCTTCGCGGAGTATCTCCGAGGAAATTCACCTCCTTGTCCCGAAGAAGGAAACTATACCAACCACCCTTGGTATACATGTGTAGAACGCCAAAAACTTGTCAATGAAAGGTGTAATAAACTAACTACGACAACAACTTGTCAACAAAACTCAAAGTGACGCAAACGTATCATACCCAACGGAAATTCCCATTGCCAAAGAACTCTGAATACAAAGTAAGATTGTCCGGAAGCATCCATGGCAGTGCTACCCCTAAGAGGGAATTATGGTTCCCGGACCGGAGATATGTGATACGACGAGATGTTGTTGTCATAATTAGATCGACGCCACTTATTGACAACATCATGAATAAAGGATTCACAAGTTTTAATCTTACCCTTTCCTTTGTCGGATTTCTTACAAGCCGATGAAGAGGCCATTAAAGTATAGAAAGTAAAAGGAAATACGAGAGAAATGTGGAAGGGGAGAAATATGAGAAGAGTGATACGAAAAAAGAGCAATCAGCCTATTTATACTAATCGCCGATGGTGGTTAAAGTAAAAGTAGAAATTTCCAGAAAGAAGGAGGACCAATAAGGAAGCGACACGTCACGTGGGAAGTTAATGAATCCAGAACAAGTGGGCACATGTATAACACGTGCGCACCGTTGAAAATATGTGACTGACACAAGCGACGTTTGGCGTCTGCCTAATCAGGCCTATTTGCAGTAAAATCTTATTTGTATCAGAAGATCCGGTTATCACCTAGTTAATTTTCAGAACAAATTTAATGCTACACAACAGTAGACCCGCGAAGGAACCATCAAGGAAAGATATACCTAAAAAATACATGGGCAGAACAGATTTTTAACCCAAGACTTTTCAATACACTGGAGAACAATAACCCGGGAGAAGTATTCAAAATACCAAACTTTCACAAAGAAAAATTAAGCAAAGACACCTGACGGGGATGAAGCCTGGTCCGAAAACACCGCAACGACTCACCAAGGAAGACCTGAGGAGTACACGGAATAATTTTGGACCAGGCAACACACCAGTCAAGATAGTAAAATTACAGAAAGAATGAAAATGAAGAAAGAAAGGACACAACCACAAATAGAATGCACAAGAACGAACGCCCATCGCCAATTTATACCCAAAGAAATAAATGACGTAGTTGGATAGTTGGAGATCCGATTCGGAGGCGACCAGTAATAAACGGACAAGAGTAGCGGAACACGGACAATTCAATGCGCTGGCATGTAAAGACATTTATGCTCAACTGGAGTAAATGAGAAACTGTCTAATACACACTATGGCATCATCACAGCTAGAGGTAGACAAGAAAGCCAGTTATTTCTCCCATAAGTACCCACTTGATTAACCACCAAAAGCAAAAAGTAAAGGTAGAATAAGTCCAATATTCCACCCGTGGAAAAAATCACTGAAGCACAATTGACTGGGGGACTTGTGGGGGTAAGGTACCAAACACACCATACAAGTAACAAGTCAAAAGGAATAACCCACTAAAAGAGTATCTTTGGCGAGGCGCCACATGCCATCGCTGAAAACAATCTCATAACAGTGAGAAGTAACAAAATATAGCGGAAGTACCACCATAGGTAGGACACGTGGTGAGGTACCAATGCGTATCACCTGGTAATTATATGGGGGCATGATGGACTAATAGGAATGTGTCAACGCAGTACTTGCACAAAAGAAAGAACATCATTGGCCAGATTGTCCAGCCAATCAGGATAAGTCGTCATACTAAACCATGAGAATAGAAGCTTCCATTGAGCAAGACAGCTGGCCCAATCGTTCTCCCCTCTTTGGCTATAAACACAAGATGAGGTTTAATGGTAAAGGGATCCAATTTCATATTCTTCTCTCTAAATATATTATGATCACTTACCATACTGATTCTCACACCCGAGGGTGGTTACAAGAAGGTCTCCCTATTTCCCTTCTCGTAATGAGCTCACAGTGTTTGATTTTGCAGGTGTATTTTCAGCCGGAACTCATCATCATTCGTAATTGTACTACAGGTAAAATAATGAACTGAGCTTATAAGTCCAGTCTTATCTACAAACTTATCCCTGGCTGAGATATTAGGTTTGACTTTACTAGGTTAGACTTAGTGTTTCTTCGAAAATGTATTCCCTAAGATTTATAGAGACTGTTTTCACATCAAATTTGATGTTAAAACCATGGAAAAATATTAAAGGTATTGGTCAACTTAAACTACTGATCAACGTTTTTCGAAAGGACTATTTTTCTAAACTATTGTTTAGAAAAATAATGAAAACCACTAAAACTGAGTAGTTTTAAAAAACCAACCAAAATTAAAGTCCAAACCGAACACACCCAATTGGCTATTGGGGCCGTCTTAATATCGCTAAAAGTCCCAACCCAAACAAGTGGATCTCGTCAAACCATTTACCAAACAACCCGACCTGACTCTATCCAATATCACCCATCTATCATTTATTGAAATGTTTGAAGGCAACACTGAATTGAAGAACATCAAGAAAGATCGTTTAAAGTCTGATCTTGATTGTTTCAAGTTCAGAGAGGGTGAAAATCTAAGATCTGTGCTACAGAGATTTGTGACTTTTGCTAATGAAATCAGGACCACTGATTTGGCAATCACTGACTATGACATAACAAAGAAGATGTTGTCATCTCTCTCTGGTGAATGGTACACATCAAGCAAGTTTATCAAAGAAAAGGCCAATTTCCCTCAACTAAAACTTGATGATGTGATTTGTTTTCTTCAAGAAGCAGAGCATAAAATGATTGAAAATAATATGACAAAATAAGATAAACCAAGTTTCTAGGTGACTAATGCTCTCATAACACCAATGGGTAATCTTTATATCAAGAACATGCAACAGGTGCCTATCATTGAAGAACCTAGTGATTATAGGGATGACAAACCTAGAAGTTTTGTTACTGGCAACATGAACAATCAAAGTGGGCAATCAATGTTTAATGTCTAGTTGATTGATGATCACGATACAGCTTTTATTTCCAGTAGACATACTCCTATTGGTGGTGGACAAGTCAATCAAGGAAGTGAATATCAAGCATTGTTCTCTATGTTTACAGAGTCATATAATGCATTTGTGACCAAAAATTTGATTCATACAAGTGTGGTCCAAGAAGACTTAGAACAAACTGATGCAGTTGATCTTAGAGGACATGGACTTGAGATGGCAAGCTGCAATCCTAGCCTTGAGAAGCAAAATATTGTTCAACAGAACTGGACGATCCCTTGTGTCAGGTCTCAGTGAAAGGATAGGGTTTGATAAATCTAAGGCAATTTGTTACAACTATCAATTGCCAGGGCACTCTGCAAGGGAATTCAATCAACTAAGAAACTTCCAGAACTATTAATTTGCTCCACCAAGAAACCAGTACCAATATCAGAACCAAAACAAGGGCAACAAAGTAATTTCAACAACTACAACAACCAACAGCCCCAAAATTACCAGAAAATTGTTCCTCAAAACCAAAACTTTCAAAGAACTAATCAAAACCCTTCACATATACTCTGTAAGCCTTTGAGTGTGTGGATTATCCAACAAAGAAACAATCCAAAGATTTGGATTGAAATTTGTTCAAGTAGTCTTTAGTATTCAGTAATGAACATTTGTATCCAAAAGGCTTGAGAAACTTGATGTTGGACTTTCTTTTGTACAAAACTTCATATGAAGTCTTATCTTGGCTTTTGTTGAGAAGTACCCTGTTCTAAACATAGCAGATAGTGTTGATTGCTTCAGCCTAAAAAGTAACAGGCAAATATGCATCTGCTAACATGGTCCTTACAGCTTCAAGAAGTGTTCTATTTCTTCTTTCAACTACACCATTTTGTTCAGGAGTTCTAGAAGCACTGAATTGTTGTAGTATTCCTTTTGCAAGGTAGAATTCAGTCATTACTCCATTTTTGAACTTAGTTCCATTGTCACTTCTCATCACTTTCACCCTAACATACAATTGGTTCTCCATCCTTGTAACACAACTCTTGATAAAATCAGCAGCTTCATCCTTAGAGTTCAGGAAATAAACCCAAGTGTATCTTGAAAAGTCAGCAATAATGACTAAGCAATACCACTTCTTGCCTATACTAGGAACACTCACAGGACAAAAGATATCCATATGAATCAATTTAGTACATTTTCAATTGAGTTCACAAGTTTTGCTTTGTGTGATGACTTGTGCTGCTTACCATTTTGCCAAGAAATGCAATTATCATCAAGCTTAAACTCCCTTGTAGGTAAACCAATTAAATGCTTACCCTTAAGAAATTTGTTCATGTTCTTTAGATTAACATGACAAAGCTTTCTATGCCACAATATGGTCTCATTTTCAGTGGCTTTTGAAACAAAACAAGTTCCACCCCTAGAAACTGCATCCTTCATCTTCAATTCATACAGGTTACCATTTTTAGGAGCCAACATCATAATCATATCTGGAGGAATCACAAATTCTGGTTTTAGGATGAAGCAGTGAGAATCATCAAACCCAACATTATAACCTTTATCACACATTTGAGAGATGCTCAAAAGGTTATATTGCAATCCTTCCAGATAAAAGACATTGTCTAATGGCATTGCAATCCTTTCCCTTTCCATCATCTCATTTAGAGTATCAGCATGCCTTTTTGCAGCTTGTTCGGTAGTTTCGTCCATATCTAATCAAAACCCTCCACAAGCTCCTGTAAACCCCAACAGAAACAACACCAATCAGCCCAGAAATTAAGGAAATGTTGCATTGGCTGCACAAGAACAAGAAAGAAACTTTGGATGGAGAATGAAGCTGGATCTACTTCATCTCAGGTAAATTCAGAACTTTCCAAGATTGAATTACTTGAATTAAATGAATCCCTAAGAATTACAGTGAGTAAGCTACAAAAAGAATGCTTCAATGAACAAAGCATGATCAATGTGTACGAGGCAAGTGACCTAACCTATGAGGAGAGAATTAAAAGACTTGAACAAGACTGTGTGGATAGCTACATGGTCCAATCAAGATATGTCACTGAAGTTGAAGGGCTGAAGAAAATGTTTATGGATGAAAAGTTAAAGAACACTGCTGTTCAGGTTGAGAATGATTTCCTAAAGAATCTTGTTTCAACAGGAAACATTTGTGGTATACTCAACAAGATCAAGGAAAAAGAAAAATACAAGACGGTCCCTCCACCTTTCAATGACAATTACTCATTGAAGGTTAACAAAGAGAAAAGAGAAGCTTACCTTGATCAATTTAGAGAGGTGTTCAAAGAAAAGAACGAGTTTATAGAAAACTATGAAAGGGTTGAGGTAAGTGAACAAGGTGAGTTTGTGTTGAAGGAAGAGAAGATTGGTGAAAATTTAATTGGTGTTCAAGTTTCAGAAGATGATTTTGATGAAGATTGCTTAAACATAGATGACTTGAGTGACTCAAGTGATCAATGCTCAGTTGAAAGTGTTTCAAAAGGTGAAAAGAGTGGCAAGTCAAGTCCACCAAGCAATATTTCAATGTTACCAAAGATCACACCAAAGATGTGAAAGCACCATGAACAGATGAGAAGAGAACATGTGTCATTTGACATATGTGAAGGATCAAAGGGATCAAAGGGAAAATACAATGCACAAGAAAAGAAGCATTCAAGGTGAAAACAGTTAAGCACAAGAAGAAGGTTAAAAACACTTTGGATAGTGATAAGTTTATTCCAGTCTACCATGTTTTCTCATATCAAGAACTCTTTGATGTTGACAAAGTTGAAACTATTGAAGAATATGAAAGAAGGCAATCAAGATTCAGAGACAATTCAGATGATGCACCACTCAACTTGAAAAGAATAGTGTTTGTGAAGAGGTCAGTTGAAGAATTTATGCCTTTTTCAATGGACTTTGATGGGCTCAAGAATCAAAGGACTATTGTAATTGAACCCTTAAGGCCAAGTGAAATATTCAAGAAGGGGAAAGCGAGTGAAAGTCTTAAAGGAAAAGTTTGGTTTAAGCACTGTGATGTATATGGATATCATACTGATTCATGTCATGAAAGATTCACATTCAAACCATTTCATGTACCAGATACTACCAAGTTTGGTTAAGATTTTGGTCTGTATAAGTAAAAGTATCATGAGTACTTGGGAAAAAGTAAGAGGCCAACTGTTGAGACTGAAAGAGAGAATGAAGCAAACGACAAAAAGAAAACTGTGATTGGTGATAAGAAAAGAAGACTATTGTTGAAGAGAAAAAGGTTCCAAAAATGAAACAACCAATAAGGATAAACCTTGTTAAGGCTGTGTAAAGGGACAAATCTGTTGATAATAAGATGCCAACAGATGGTGAAGTGAAGGTGTAGAAGGAAATGGTTAGGAGAAAGAATTCAAGGGAATTAAACGGAGATGTAAATTTTTTTGTTGAAACATGGGTTTGAGCCGCAAGGTATCCTTTGGAAACTAAAAACTGAGACTGTAGTAACAAGGGAGACTCATGTGACTTCTGAAACAGTTGAAACAAGTGTAAGAAGAGAATATGATGTTGAGGAATGCAAGAGAATAGTGCCATATGTGAACAGATCATTTGATAATGGTTATGAATCTGATGACTCTTGTTGTCACACCCTCAAAATCCACTAACGGAGTTTTACCGTCAGAGGGTGTGAACTAACAGGATAGGAATCATTAGTTATAATCAAACCATAAAACAAAGTTTTAAAACCATGAAAACGTTTACGAGTAATTAAATGCGGAAGCGTAAAACCATAGAAACCAATGTTGCGTCACGCAGGACGACATAAAACCCAACGATAACAGTTTAAAATAAGTTTGCATTATTAAAAGTATTTCAAGCAATGTATAATCCTAAACCGCGCGCCCGCCTCGGCTACCTGAGAATAACATACTAAAAGTGTCAACACAGGGTTGGTGAGTTCACGAGTTCAAATAAAATAAAGCGTTAGCGTTTGCGTTCAGCGTTTTGCGTTCAGCGTTTTGCGTTACCAGATAGTGTTATGTCAATTATATATCTATAGGTAGCTAGCCTATAAAACAAGTATTACTAAGTGTTCGACACCGAAGCTGACTGTTTATCATTTGCCTTGCCACCAGGTCTATCCCGACCATGATATGTGTTTAGCCAAGATTACACCCACTCGACCTCCAGTCGAGTTTAGCGTTGGGTGGGGTTTGTCAAACCCTGTAGTACTACTCAACAGTGACTCGCTATTATCCAAATATTAACCGGTTCGATGTTATGAAGGACTTTAGTTATTGCGTTTGCCACTTAGTCTTTACAAGTGATATATAATCTATATTAACAAAATCTCAAATGCGTTTCGGAGTATGTTATCTCCCCTAAGTGAAAATCGTTTAAAAAGTTTAAAAGGGGAAAGTGAAACTCACTGTTTGCGAAGAAATTCCCAAATTAAATCACCAAGATGCGCGTCACAGAAAAACTCTCTCTAGCGTTCTAAAACAACAAAGAGATTTTTCTAAGTGTCGGAATATTATCGAGTCTCTAGACCCGGCACATAATACCTATGCACATAACATGTTTCGTGTTTTGTTTGTGGATCGTGTGTGACTTTAACAAGTGTAGTTGTGATACATTACATGTGTAAGCAAGTATTTTCGTGTCATGTATTCATAAAGTACATCACTAGCAATTACTCCCCGTAAGGGCAATTTGGTCAACACATAACAATTAACTAGCAATTAATCCCCATGAGGGCAATTTGGTCAAATCACGACAATTAATTAGCAATCATTCCCCTCTAGGGCAATTTGGTCAAAACACGATAATAAATTAGAAATCACGTTGTTTCATGCAACTTTCACCAACTCAGCAACTAGTTTCTTAACAACAGAATTCTACTTGAAAAACTAGTCTATCTCACCGATCATAGAACCACAATTAATTTACCAAAAATCATCACACAAGCATATATGTCTTAGGTTTCCAGAACATATTTTATTATATTTTTATTCCACATAGGTGTCTCACAATCATCAAATCATTACAGCAAACTCATAACAGTCAAATTCATGCGCAACAGAATGTTATTTGAAATTCCTGTTAAACGAAAAATCCAATAAATGCAAGACCACTTGGGTTAGGTTCCTAACTCAATGAGTCAACTTCCAGAAGTGGAACCAACCCAATTTGTCCCGTAGTTCATGAGATATAAAATTTACAAAACAACCTAACAGCAGGTCTAACAGCTCAGCTTTGCACAACGTTTTTGTAAAATCATAAAAGTTAACCTTTACTTGTCCAAAAATTACAAATTTATAGTCTTTAGAAACTAGACTCAACCTAGTTTACTGTAGTATCAATAATCCCAACCAATTTTCAAATTTACACTTCGTTACAGTCACTTAAACATCAATAACACATTCTGTCCAGAAACTGTTTGCATCCAAACTCAACATATTAACTATCTATGAACTATCATGCATTCATATAACACTCTAGACTCCATAAACACCATCCATGCACATCAATTACACATTACATACATGATTAGGGTTTTTGTTTGAACTCAAATCAAAGACACAACAATTAACGTGTAACAATATTCAATCTAGTTATCAAATCATCATCAATATATCATCCAATCAAACAAAATCATATGAACACAAAACCATATAAAAATCGGCAGCTAGGGTTTGTAATTAACCCAATAAAAGTCAAGATTAAGTATAAAGGATGCATAGGATAATCGATTATACCTTCCTAGCACCTAATTCTTCAATCAAACACTTGAATTCTTGGTTGTATGTGTGTGTATAGGTGACGGCAGCCAAGGGTTCACAAGGGGGGGTTTCCGATCGGGATTGAGGGAAAAGAAAAGAAAAGTGTTTTAGGGTTAAGGTTTATTGTTATTTATAAACATAATATGTTACATTCAAGTCCCTCAATTTCTAAGTATTACTTATCTAGCCTAAATTAACTAGTTTGCATCTTGAGTTAGTGTTTATAACGATGTTATCACACAACACATAAGTCTAACACATAATTATCACATAATTACTGTTTTGACGTTTTTCGTTTATTCATCAATCGTTTGCGTCAACTCGTTTGCGTTTCGGTGCAACTCCCGAAAGACTACACATGTAGTAAGTGTTAAGCGTCATTTAAACCCTAGTTTAAATGTAATGAAGTGTGCGTTACAGATTCAGTGATCTTTAAGTTTGAATTGACGGAGTTGAGTTAACGGAGTTAACCTGAAATTGACGATTGTCACATCATTCCCATGTTAAAGAATTTTCGTCCCGAAAATTTGAGTCAAGTCGTGATGAGTGTCTGAAAAAGTAACAAATATTTTCAGTTTGTCATATCATCCCCTAGTAGAAAGAAATTTCGTCCCGAAATTTAATTCATACCTCCGGTGATTTCTGACGGTTTGTTGGGTTTCGCGGTTTTCGATGTTTGGTCAGCCCTTCAAAAAGGTGGGGATACTTTTTCATCATTTGATCCTCGCGTTCCCACGTGAACTCCGGTCCACGTCTCGAGTTCCAACGAACCTTAACGATTGGAATTTTGCTGTGCTTGAGCGTTTTGGTTTCCCAATCCAAAACTTCGACTGGTTCTTCAATGAAGCGTAGCTGTTCATCAACTTGTAGTTCATCCAAAGGGACTACTTGGGTTTCATCGGATAAGCATTTATTCAAATTGGATACGTGGAATACATTGTGTACGCCACTGAGTTCCGTTGGTAGGTCCAGTCGGTACGCCACCGGACCAATGCGCTCAGTTATCCGGTAGGGACCGACATATCGTGGGTTGAGTTTGTTTCGCTTACCAAAGCGAACCACACCTTTCCAAGGTGAGACTTTAAGTAACACTTGGTCATTCACTTGAAATTCGAGAGGCTTTCGGCACTTGTCGGCGTAACTCTTTTGGCGATCTCGTGCTGCTGCCATGCGATTTCGGATTTGAACAATCTTTTCCGAAGTTTCGAGTACCAGTTCTGGACCAGTGATTTGGCTGTCACCCACCTCTGCCCAGCAGAGTGGTGATCGACACTTCCGTCCGTACAGCGCTTCAAATGGCGCTTCTTTAATACTTGCGTGGTAGCTGTTATTATACGAAAACTCTACCAAAGGTAAGTGAGGTTCCCAACTTTTTCCGAAATCCAACACACAGGCACGCAGCATGTCCTCTAAGGTCTGAATAGTTCGTTCACTTTGCCCATCCGTCTGAGGATGGTATGCTGTGCTCATATCAAGACGGGTGCCTAGTGCGCTCTGTAGTGACTTCCAAAAGTGCGAAGTGAAATGAGAATCTCGATCGGAAATGATTGAGACAGGCACTCCGTGTCTAGACACCACTTCTTTCATGTAGACGCGAGTCAGTCTTTCCATTTTGTCTGATTCCTTAATCGCTAAAAAGTGTGCTGACTTAGTCAACCGGTCAACGATCACCCATATGGTATCGCATCCCGTCGGTGTCTTAGGTAATCCCGTGATGAAGTCCATTGAAATGTGTTCCCATTTCCACATTGGAAGTTCCGGTTGTTGTAGTAGGCCAGATGGTTTCTGGTATTCTATTTTGACTCGGGCGCAAGTCAAGCATTTGCTCACGTAGGTGGCAATGTCGGCTTTCATGTTCGGCCACCAGTAAAGTGCCTTTAAGTCATGGTACATCTTATCTGAGCCAGGGTGGATAGTATATCGGGACTTGTGTGCTTCGTCCATCACTAGAGTTCTCAACTCTCCGTATCGTGGAACCCAAATCCGGTTCTCAAAATATCGGACCCCGTCCGATTTGGTTTCAAGTTGCTTGTTCATGCCCCGCATGAGTTCTGATGGAAGATTATCATCTTTCAAAGCTTCGAGTTGCGCCTCACGAATTTGATCGGGTAAGTTGGCATGAATCGTGAGTTGCAATGCTCGCACTCACCTGGGTTTATCAGTTTCTTTTCTACTGAGAGCGTCGGCCACTACATTGGTCTTGCCAGGGTGGTACTTGATGTCACAATCATAATCCTTAAGCAGCTCGACCCAACGACGCTGTCGCATGTTCAGCTCCTTCTGATCGTAGATATGTTGGAGACTCTTGTGGTCGGTGTAAATGGTAAACTTGGTACCGTACAAGTAATGCCTCCATGTCTTAAGGGCAAACACCACAGCTCCGAGTTCCAAATAATGGGTCGTGTAGTTCTTCTCGTGAACCCGTAGTTGTTGAGAGGCATAAGCTATAACCTTCTCGAGTTGCATCAGCACACAACCGAGACCTTGTATCGATGCGTCACAGTGTACCTCAAAATTTTCCGTTTCCTCGGGGAGGGCTAGAATAGGGGCGCTACAGAGTTTGGTTTTCAACAATTGAAAAGCGGATTCTTGCGCGTCACCCCAATTGTACTTAGTGCCTTTGTGAGTCAAAGCGGTGAGGGGTTGAGCAATCTTTGAAAATCCCTCGATGAAACATCGATAGTAGCCGGCCAGTCCTAGGAATTGCCGCACCTCAGTCGGGGTCTTAGGTGCTTCCCAGTTTTTGATGGCCTCTACCTTACCGGGATCGACATGGATACCATTCTCGTTGATCACATGTCTTAAAAAGTGAACCTCGCGAAGCCAAAACTCACATTTCGAGAGTTTAGCATACAGTTGTTCCTTATTCAATAATTCCAGAATTACCCTTAAGTGTTCTTCATGGTCAGCTTCGTTCTTGGAGTAGACGAGAATATCATCAACGAAAATAATCACAAACTTGTCGAGGTACGCCTTGCATACTCGATTCATGAGATCCATAAATACGGCTGGTGCGTTGGTTAGGCCAAAAGGCATAACCGAAAACTCATAGTGACCATACCGTGTTCTGAAGGCCGTCTTTGAGATATCTTCTTCGCGCACTCTTAGTTGGTGATAACCAGATCGCAGATCGATCTTCGAGTAGTAACTCGATCCTTGAAGCTGGTCAAACAAATCATCAATTCGGGGTAAAGGATAACGTTTCTTGACCGTCACCTTGTTCAACTCCCGGTAGTCGATACACATGCGGAAAGTCCCGTCCTTCTTTCGGACAAACAAGACAGGGGCTCCCCATGGCGATGAGCTAGGTCGGATAAAACCCTTATCCAACAAATCTTGCAACTGAGTGGACAACTCCTGAAGCTCCGCCGGTGCGAGCCGATACGGGGCTCGTGCTAAGGGTGCTGCACCGGGTGTCAACTCGATTTGGAATTCGACTTGTCGTATAGGAGGGAGTCCGGGCAAATCCTCCGGGAAGACTTCCGGAAAATCTCGCACAACTGGTATACTTCAATTCGCTTCTCCTCCGCGGGTTTCTCAACAATATGCGCCAAAATTGCCGGATGACCCTTTCGTAGGTACTTCTGCGCCTTCATGAGGGTAATGACGCTGGTGGTCATGCCACTTCTCTCACCTCGGATCGAAATGATCTCGCCGGAAGGGGTAGTAATGTGAACTATCTTTTCGTGACATATAATCTCCGCTCGGTTCTCGGATAACCAGTCCATGCCAACCACGACATTGAAACTACTAAGCGTAAAAGGAATAAGGTCGATATCAAAGACATGACCTGACAGTTTTAACTTACATCCCCCAAGTACATGAGTCGTTACTATAGTCTTACTGTCAGCTAATTCAACTGGAAACTTAGCATCTAACGGAGTTGGAGTTAAGTCTAAGAGTTGGCTAAAGGCTTTCGACACAAAACTCCTATCAGCTCCAGTGTCAAACAATACAGAAGCAAAACAATCGTTCACAGGGAACTTACCAGTCACCACGTACGGATCATTGTGGGCTTGACCCGACCCGATTACAAAAGCTCTTCCTTTGCCATTGCTTCCACCACTACTGCCACTTCCATTACCTCCATTGTTGTCGTTCTGTTTCAGCTTGGGACAATCTTTCCTGAAATGATCTACCTGCCCACATTCGAAACATCCCTTCGTCGTCATAGGTGGTTTAGGAGCACCCTTTGCCGCAAGGTCTCCTCCACATTCCTTCGCCTGGTGACCCATCTTTCCGCATCTCTGACACTTGACACGGTCACACGGGCCAGTATGATGATAGTTGCACCTATTGCACTTCGGATATTTCCCAGCATATCCGCTCGAACCCTGCCCGCTACCGTTGTTATTGTTGTTGTGATTTTGAGTGTTAAAGCTCCGAGTGAATTCGGGCTTACGGTAGTGTTGTTGCTGTGGGAGGTTCGAGGATGAGGATTTGGTGTTGTCAAACTTTCTCTTTCCGCTGCTCGGGTTGCTGTTGCTATTGTTGTCATTACTCGGGTTGTCACGGGCTTTAGTGGTTGAACCCCTAGGTGGTAACGCACCTTGGGTCACAGCTTGATCCGTCAGTTTGTGAGCTAAACGGATCGCTTGTTGAATCGTGGCTGGTCTGGAAGACGTCACCATGCCCTGAATCTGCGGTGTTAACCCGTCAATATACATTTCAATCCTCTTACTCGGCGGATCCACCATCCGCGGACACATCACCGCTAACTCGTGAGAACGGGTAGTGTAGGCTTCGATTTCTGAGCCCACCATCTTCAGTGACCAAAATTCTGACTCTAACTTTGAAATCTCCTCTCTCGGACAGTACTCCTCTCGCATCATGTTTTTGAACTCCTCCCAGTTCATCGCGTTTGCCAGTTCCAATCCAAGAATCTGCACGTTCGAATTCCACCAAGTGAGGGCAGAATCCTCAAGTGTTCCAGCAGCGAATTTGACCCTACTGGCCGGGGGGACAATTACACATCTCAAATGCCGACTCGGCCTTCTCAGCCCAACGCAGAAAGCCTATAGCTCCCTCAGTGCCCTTAAACGTACTGGGCTTGCAGTCAAGGTAATTCTTGAAGGTACACGTTCCAATTGGACCTCCAGCCTAGTTCTGTACATGTGCGGCTAGAGCGGCCGCCGCATGGTCGTTCAGCAGAGTTTGGAGTTCTGCTGCAGTCAGGTTGATGTTACCACGTCCGTGTCCAGCGTTTCTTCATGCCATTTCCTAGAATCACAGTATAAAATGTTAAACATGAATTTTTCTTTCATATGCAACACACCATACACGTAATAAAAAGATAGGTAAGAAAGAAATAAGAAGAAAACATCACATCACAACCATATATTTATCCAAATAATAATTCATGATTAAAACCATTGTATTCGCTACAAAGTATTTCCAATCAATCCTTAAAATCATAGAAAATAATAGTTCGGATGGAGACAACCCCTCCATCTAGGTGTCATCATCACTAGATGTCATCATCTGAGGACACCTCTGAGTGTGCCTCCTCCTCAGTCGGTTCTTCCTCCGGTTCTTCTTCGGGTTCCTCCTCGGGATCTTCCTCAGGATCCTCCTCAGGCTCCCCTTCGGGATCTTCTTCAGGTTCCTCTTCAGGCTCTGTCTCAGGCTCGGCCTCAGGTTCGGCTGCGTTCTGAGCAAGTTGCATTTGTAAGACATCGCAACGCTCTATCGCTATCTCGGTTCGGGTCCTTGCTACTTGAAGTTGCTCTTGCAAGTCTATCATCTCGGCTTGCATCTTTCTCATAATCTTCATCTGTTGATCACTAGCCTCTTGCATTTCCTTCATTGCCGCTGCCATGCGGGCAATCTCCTCCTTAGTCTCGGTTCCGTCTTTTAACAGTCCGGAAACGTTGGCTCTCGTATAGCGCATGCAACCCACATCACGCTCCAAACATGAAACAACAGCTTCGAGAACTCGCTCTACAGGTTCGGTTATGGGTGGTAGGGTGTTGGGGTAAGCAGGGTGGTTCGGGTGAGGTAACGGGGGAACTTGTTCGCGATAGACCATACGTCTGATCATGTTAGGGTACCATTCCCAGCTAACGTCGTTTTCGTATATGCCTCCGGATAAGCGGTACCTCTTCGGTGCGGGAGCTTCGAGTTCCGGGACTACTCAGGGTGGCGATGCGGTAGGTAACTGCGGTTCCTTTTCGTGAGCATGATTCATCGGATCGGATGATGATGATGGCGGCGTCGACATTCCTACTGGTAAGCCGTGTATGCGCGCGCGTATGAGTGAAAGAGGTAAAGAGATAGGATAACAAAGACTACACAAATCTATGCAGTGCGTATCATTATAACTAATGGGTCGTCGCGGTTATAGTCTAGTATGCATGCAGCTTTTAGTTCGCTATAACCAATGGCTCTGATACCAATCTGTCATACCCTCAAAATCCACTAACGGAGTTTTACCGTCAGAGGGTGTGAACTAACAGGATGGGAATCATTAGTTATAATCAAACCATAAAACAAAGTTTTAAAACCATGAAAACGTTTACGAGTAATTAAATGCGGAAGCGTAAAACCATAGAAACCAATGTTGCGTCACGCAGGACGACTTAAAACCCAATGATAATAGTTTAAAATAAGTTTGCATAATTAAAAGTGTTTCAAGCAATGCATGATCTTAAACCGCGCGCCCGCCTAGGCTACCAGAGAATAACATACTAAAAGTGTCAACACAGGGTTGGTGAGTTCACGAGTTCAAATAAAATAAAGCGTTAGCGTTTGCGTTCAGCGTTTTGCGTTCAGCGTTTTGCGTTCAGCGTTTTGCGTTACTAGATAGTGTTATGTCAATTATATATCTATAGGTAGCTAGCCTATAAAACAAGTATTACTAAGTGTTCGACACCGAAGCTGACTGTTTATCATTTGCCTTGCCACCAGGTCTATCCCGACCATGATATGTGTTTAGCCAAGATTACACCCACTCGACCTCCAGTCGAGTTTAGCGTTGGGTGGGGTTTGTCAAACCCAGTAGTACTACTCAACAGTGACTCGCTATTATCCAAATATTAACCGGTTCGATGTTATGAAGGACTTTAGTTATTGCATTTGCCACTTAGTCTTTACAAGTGATATATAATCTATATTAACAAAATCTCAAATGCGTTTCGGAGTATGTTATCTCCCCTAAGTGAAAAGCGTTTAAAAAGTTTAAAAGGGGAAAGTGAAACTCACTGTTTGCGAAGAAATTCCCAAATTAAATCACCAAGATGCGCGTCACAGAAAAACTCTCTCTAGCGTTCTAAAACAACAAAGAGATTTTTCTAAGTGTCGGAATATTATCGAGTCTCTAGAACCGGCACATAATACCTATGCACATAACATGTTTCGTGTTTCGTTTGTGGATCGTGTGTGACTTTAACAAGTGTAGTTGTGATACATTACATGTGTAAGCAAGTATTTTCGTGTCATGTATTCATAAAGTACATCACTAGCAATTACTCCCCGTAAGGGCAATTTGGTCAACACATAACAATTAACTAGCAATTAATCTCCATGAGGGCAATTTGGTCAAATCACGACAATTAATTAGCAATCATTCCACTCAAGGGCAATTAGGTCAAAACACGATAATAAATTAGAAATCACGTTGTTTCATGCAACTTTC
The DNA here is from genome assembly GCF_021521415.1 of Bidens hawaiensis. Taxonomy (NCBI): domain Eukaryota; kingdom Viridiplantae; phylum Streptophyta; class Magnoliopsida; order Asterales; family Asteraceae; genus Bidens; species Bidens hawaiensis. The sequence goes on from NW_027505605.1 coordinate 119,605, forward strand.
ACCAACTCAGCAACTAGTTTCTTAACGACAGAATTCTACTTGAAAAACTAGTCTATCTCACCGATCATAGCGTCACAATTAATTTACCAAAAATCATCACACAAGCATATATGTCTTAGGTTTCCAGAACATATTTTATTATATTTTTATTCCACATAGGTTTCTCACAATCATCAAATCATTACAGCAAACTCATAACAGTCAAATTCATGCGCAACAGAATGTTATTTGAAATTCCTGTTAAACGAAAAATCCAATAAATGCAAGACCACTTGGGTTAGGTTCCTAACTCAATGAGTCAACTTCCAGAAGTGGAACCAACCCAATTTGTCCCGTAGTTCATGAGATATAAAATTTACAAAACAACCTAACAGCAGGTCTAACAGCTCAGCTTTGCACAACGTTTTTGTAAAATCATAAAAGTTAACCTTTACTTGTCCAAAAATTACAAATTTATAGTCTTTAGAAACTAGACTCAACCTAGTTTACTGTAGTATCAATAATGCCAACCAATTTTCAAATTTACACTTCGTTACAGTCACTTAAACATCAATAACACATTCTGTCCAGAAACTGTTTGCATCCAAACTCAACATATTAACTATCTATGAACTATCATGCATTCATATAACACTCTAGACTCCATAAACACCATCCATGCACATCAATTACACATTACATACATGATTAGGGTTTTTGTTTGAACTCAAATCAAAGACACAACAATTAACGTGTAACAATATTCAATCTAGTTATCAAATCATCATCAATATATCATCCAATCAAACAAAATCATATGAACACAAAACCATATAAAAATCGGCAGCTAGGGTTTGTAATTAACCCAATAAAAGTCAAGATTAAGTATAAAGGATGCATAGGATAATCGATTATACCTTCCTATCACCTAATTCTTCAATCAAACACTTGAATTCTTGGTTGTATGTGTGTGTATAGGTGACGGCAGCCAAGGGTTCACAAGGGGGGGTTTCCGATCGGGATTGAGGGAAAAGAAAAGAAAAGTGTTTTAGGGTTAAGGTTTATTGTTATTTATAAACATAATATGTTACATTCAAGTCCCTCAATTTCTAAGTATTACTTATCTAGCCTAAATTAACTAGTTTGCATCTTGAGTTAGTGTTTATAACGATGTTATCACACAACACATAAGTCTAACACATAATTATCACATAATTACTGTTTTGACGTTTTTCGTTTATTCATCAATCGTTTGCGTCAACTCGTTTGCGTTTCGGTGCAACTCCCGAAAGACTACACATGTAGTAAGTGTTAAGCGTCATTTAAACCCTAGTTTAAATGTAATGAAGTGTGCGTTACAGATTCAGTGATCTTTAAGTTTGAATTGACGGAGTTGAGTTAACGGAGTTAACCTGAAATTGACGATTGTCACACTTGTGAAGTTGTGTATGAAGACCCCCTACTAAATGCAACACATGTCCATGTCATTGATGACTTGCAAGCTGATGTAGCTTCTACTTCATCACTTAACTAATCAATTTTCTTTGATTTGTGCAAGAACAGTCCACACCAGTCAAAGATGTATGGTATATGGACAGTGGATGTTCCAGTCATATGACATGTGACAAGAGATCTCTTGTGAACTATGAAGAAAAATTTGAAGGGCCTGTTGCATTTGGAAGTATTGAAAATGGTGGAAAGATAGTGGGTAAAGGTATTCTGACCAATGGCAAGGTGTCATTTGATAATGTCTTTTATGTGGAAGGATTGCAATATAACCTTTTGAGCATATCTCAAATGTGTGACAAAGATTATAAGGTTGGGTTTGATGATTCTCACTGTTTCATCCTCAAACTTGAATTTGTGATTTCTCCATACATGATTATGATGATGGCTCTTAGAAATGGTAAAATGTATGAGTTGAAGATGAAGGATGTAGTTTCTAGGGATGGAACTTGTTTTGTTTCAAAAGCCACTGAAAATGAGACCAAATTGTGACATAGAAAGCTTTGTCATGTTAATCTAAAGAACATGAACAAACTTGTTAAGGGTGACATGTAATCCGTTTACCTACAAGGGAGCTCAAGCTTGATGACATTTTCTTTTCTTATCAAAAAGGTAAGCAACACAAGTCATCACACAAAGAAAAACTTGTGAACTCAATTGAAAATGCACTAGAATTGCTTCATATGGATCTCTTTGGTCCTGTGAGTGTTCCTATTATAGGCGAGATGAGGTATTGCCTAGTCATTATTGATGACTTTTCAAGATACACTTGGGTTTATTTCCTGAACTCCAAGGATGAAGCTGCTGAATTGATCAAGAGTTGTGTTACAAGGATGGAGAACCAATTGGATGTTAGGGTGAAAGTGATGAGAAGTGACAATGGAACTGAGTTCAAGAATGGAGTAATGACTGAATTCTGCCTTGCAAAAGGAATACTACAACAATTCAGTGCTCCTAGAACTCCTGAACAAAATGGTGTAGCTAAAAGAAGATATAGAACACTTATTGAAGCTGCTAGGACCATGTTAACATATGCTTATTTTCCTGTTACTTTTTGGGCTGAAGTAATCAACACTACTGCAATGTTCAGAACATGGTACTTCTCAACAAAAACCAACTCAAGACTTCATATGAAGTTTTGTACAAAAGAAATCCCTACATCAAGTTTCTCAAGCGTTTGGTTGCAAATGTTCATTACTGAATACTAAAGACTACTTGAACAAAATTCAATCCAAATCTTTGGACTGTTTCTTTGTTGGATACTCCACACATTCAAAGGATTACAGAGTATATGTGAAGGATCACGTGAGTGTGATTGAATCTTCTGATGTGATATTCAATGAAAATTAATTCAATACAGTTGATGAAGCATGCTGGTTATTTGATCTTGAGAAGTTAATCAAGTCATTCATGATTTATCCTGAAAAATTTGATGAAGCTTTGTACAGAACAAGTGTCCAAGAAGAGAAGCTTGAAAAATACATTGATCTACAAGTTGTGGTCAAGAGTTTCAAACAAAGGTGCTGAATATTCTTTTAACAATGCTGTTTCTGATTATGAAGAAGATGTTGATCAAATTAACAATCTTGAGCAACCCTCTGTTCAAGAACAACCTATTGTGAACGATGAGCAAACAAGTGATCAAAATGATCAAGAGCAAATAGTCAACATTGAAGGGCAACCTGATGATTTGTTTGTTCAAGATCAAGCACAAAGACAACCAGACTTTGAGACTTTGTTTCAAAATCGTAAGTTTGGAAACAATGTTGCTTCATCTCATAACAATTTGTTGAAGATTCAACTGAATTTCATGATGCAACTGCTGATTTGATCATTGAGAAACCTGATCTCAATGACACAAATCTTGATTCTACTGTGTCTACTGATGTAATAGTGCAAACTTACTTTGTTGAGAGAAATCATCCACCTGAAAACATCATTGGGGACATAAATGAAAGAGTAACAAGAAGTGCATCTGAATCTGCAAACATATGTTTGTACTCCGGCTTTCTATCCCATGTTGAACCCAAGAACATAGTTCAAGCCTTCAAAGATAATAGTTGGGTAGAAGGAATGCAAGAGGAGTCGGCTCAATTCAGGGATCTGCAATTGTGGGAACTTGTAGATAAGCCAAGAGGTAATATCCTATTGGTACCAAGTGGGTATTCAGGAACAAGAGGGATGAGAGAGGTATAGTGATAAAGAACAAAGCAAGACTAGTTGCTCTAGGCTGCCTACAAGAAGAAGGAATTGACTTTGAAGAAGTTTTTGAACCAGTGGCAATGCTAGGAGCTATCAGAATCTTTCTAGCCTATGTTGCTTCTAAGAATACTAAGGTATTTCAATTGGATGTTAAATCTGCCTTTCTTAATGGAAAAAAATGAAGAGGAGGTATATGGGGCTCAACCTCCAGGCTTTGAGGACCCTGAGTTTCAAAATAGAGTGTACAAGTTAAACAAAGCTCTATATGGATTACATCAAGCTCCAAGGGCCTGGTATGATGAGTTATCAAACCATCTGCTTGTTAATTTCTTTCAAAGGGGAGCTATTGATAAGACCCTTTTCTACAAAAGGAGAGGAAAAGAGATACTCCTTCTACAAGTTTATGTAGATGACATCATCTTTGAGTATACCAATGAACAAATGTGCCTTGAATTTAAAGAAGTCATGAAATCCAAATACTACATGAGCTCCATGGGTAAATGAATTTCTTTTGGGGTCTGCAATTTCAGCAAAAGAAGGATGGTATATTCATTTGCCAGTTAAAGTATGTGCAGGACATTCTGAACAAGTTCAAGTGTCAAGATCTGAAGACTTCTTCAACTCCTATGGACACACATGAAAAGATGATTGCATATGAAAAGTAGGAGTCTGTTGAGGAACATGAGTATAGAGCAGCAAAGACTGATTCACTGATATATCTGACTGCTTCTAGACCAGATATTATGTTTGTTGTATGTGTATGTGCAAGATTCCAATCATGTTCAAAGGTCTCTCACATGACTGATGTCAAGAGGATCTTTAGATACTTGAAAGGAAAACCTGATTTAGGGATATGGTATCTAAAGAACCATTCCTTTGATCTAATTGCTTAAACTAACAGTGATTATGATGGATGCAATTGAGTAGAAATTCAACATTTGGTAGATGTCAATTTCTGGGAGACAGGCTAGTGTCTTGGATGCGACCATTCCTTAGATCTAATTGCTTATACTACAGTGTCCATCTCAACTGCTGAAGCTGAGTACATTGCTGCATCTGCCTGCTGAGCACAACTTCTTTGATTCAGAACCAATTGCTGGATTATGGTTTGAATTTCTTGAACACCCCTATTTTAATTGACAATACTGATGCGTTGTTTATTGTTAGGAATCCAGTTCATCACTCTAAGACCAAGCACATTGAAATCATACATCATTTCATTAGAGATTGTAATGAGAAAGGACTAATTGAAATGAAAAGAGTTGACACTGGCTGACCTACTCACCAAGCCACTTGATAAGACCAAATTCCACGTTCTCTTGAAAGCTTTGGGAATGATCAACTCTTATGTGGTCTGATTAATGATGTGTGCTCACTGTGCTAACTGATTATCTTGATGGTCTTGAGAGTGAAAGTTGTGATTGTTTGAATGTTTAACTGATATGTGCTTTAAATGGATATCTGTGTGACTTATGTTTTTAATGCTTAACTTGCATAATTTAAATGAATGTGTGTGATATCAGGATAATTTTTTTTGAACTTGATTTGAAATGATCAATCTATGTGCTTATTTGATATTCTGAATTGCTTGGATAATTTGAACTGATGATGTGTTTAGGATAAGATAGCCATTCCATAATCTATCTTGGATGTACATTATGTGAAGTCTGCTTGTTTTTGAATGTGTCATTCATGTTCTAATTACTTCTGAATATGTTACTTTTGCTTGTGTCAAAAATATGTTTTTTTTTGTTTTAGGATGTGGAAAAGACCAAATGAAGATTGGAAACTTCTCAACCTCTCTGAAAACTACTAAGTATGGAAACCGTGTAAGCTTAAGCTTCCCAGCAAGCTTTTACTCGTCCTAGCATGGTATTTTGCTTTCCCAGCAAGTTATCTTCTAGAATTCCTCTTAAGTGTTAAAACGAGCAAGGTTCACTTTTTTAGAAAGGTTGTTCTTCAAGTCAAGCAAGGTTTGTTTTCCTAGCATACTCTTTGCTAAAACAAAGCTAAAACCAAATCTAGAAAGGTTTATTCTTAATAAACAGTGGTCCCAGCAAGCTTGAAGGAAGTCGATCAAGAAACAACTTAAAGACTTCTATCGAGCAAGGTTCAACTCCTAGCAAAGCTCCAGTGTTACTAACACACTTTGGTTTGCTTAATAAGTTAATATTAACAAAGGGTTGAAGGGATTCCTGAAGAACAAGTTTGCTAGTGGGACTAATCGAGTAAAGTTTGATATGGTCAAGAGGATTGAAGTCTGCTAGGTGAATATTTTCTTTGAAAATATTCTAAGTAAAGTCTGCTCGGAGAACTGTTTACCATCACACTTCATGGTTACCAGGTTTGCTTGACAAAGATACATGCTGAAAAGCTTGCCCGAAGACCTGTTTTACACTTAGAATTATTGTAATAGCTTTAATTTCGTACGAATGATTAGGGTTTCCAAAAGTGGAATGTCAGGAGTCAGGGCAGGCCTATAAAAGAAATATTTTAGGGCACACCTATGACACACCTAGACCTTACACCTGACTGTTATTTTGACGGCTGACCCCCTCCTACACGGAAAGCGGCTATAAAATCCAAACATTCTTTTCTGAAACCCTAATTGATTTCTGTTGTATCTGACTTAATACTAATGAAAATCTTTTAAGTTACAGTATGCGTTTGTTACTTTTGTGTATATTAAGCAATATTTTGGGTGTTAGTGTTTTCGCCATTAATACTCTATTGTTCTTACCAAAAATAACAAGTCGTTAACCTTCTTGTCAACACTGTTGTGTGGGTTACGACAATGAGTGAAAGATATATCTTGTGAGTAATACAATACCGACAAGTGGTATCAGAGATTGCTTCTGCTATTTTTGAAGAACTGTTGCTGAGATATTGCTGATTATTGAAGATGAAGAGTGACGTCAGCTGAGCACTGTTACATTGGTTTGTGACGTCAGCTGCCCTGTTATTCATTTTTCTTATATTTGCAATATTTTGAAGTTTAAAAGTGTCTTCTTCTCTTGATTTGAATTAAAATTGTTTACTTTTTATAGATCTTGCTCATTTTTATCCATATCTATCAGATTTATTGATTTTATCCACAGATCTGATTGATTTTTCAAATTTGTAAAGTCTTCACTTTAATTTTGCTAAGTTTTTAAGTTAAATATTTTCTAAAAATACCAAAATATGTCTGGTTCTAATGATGAGAAGGAAGCGTCTACTAACAAAATTCCCAGGATCTTTGGACGGGAAAACTAAATCAAATTTGAAAGTTTTGTTTGAAGCTATTGTCTGCTACAATGATGTTTAGATGTGGAACTCCATCAAGAACGGACCATATGTACACGAAGTTGCATCCACATCAAACACTCAAACCATTGAAAGGACCACGAGAAAGAAAGATGATGGATCCTTAGCCATGCTGAAGCTAGGTCTATCTTGGGATATTCTGACCAAAGTTGCTCATCACACCACAACCAAAGCTATGTATAATGCTTTGCTTGAAATGTTTGCAGGAAATTCCGAGATGAAGAATATCAAGAAAGAGAGGCTGAAGCAGAAACTTGACAAATTTAAGTATAAAGAGGGTGAAAGACTCAAGTCTGTGTTCAAAAGATTCTTGACAATTCATGAGATCTAGACAACTAATCTTGTTATCACAGATGCTGATTTGAACACAAAATTGTTGTCATCATTGTCAAAAGAATTGTATGCTGCAAGCAAATTCATCAAGCAGAAACCAAACTTTGAAACAGTCAATCTTGATGATGTGGTATACTTCCTACAAGCTGCATATATTGAAATGATTGATAATGAAATTATCAAAGAAGATATACCTTGTTTCCAAGTGACAAATGCACTCATTGCACCTATGGGAAACTTATCCACCAAGAATTAACAACAAATTCCAATAATTGAAGAACCTATTGAGTATGGTGTTGGTACCCCAAGAAGCTTTGTTGCTGGCAGTTCAAACAGTCAAGGTGGACAATCTAGATTCAATGTCCAATTGATTGATGACAATGACTCATCTATGGTCAGTGGGCATGCACCATATGGTGGTGGTAACGTTGGTCAAGGAAATGAATATCAAGCCTTGTTCTCTATGTTCACTGATTCTTATATTGCCTTTGTTGCCAAGAACATGATCCACACTAGGGTTGTTCAAGATGATCTTGAGTAAATTGATGCCGATTACCTAGAGAACATGGATCTAAAATGGCAAGCTGCAATGTTGGCACTAAGAAGCAAGAGACTGTACAACAGGACTGGAAGATCATTGGTTTCAGGACCAAATGATAGAATTGGATTTGACAAATCCAAGGCTATCTGCAATAATTTTCAGTCACCTGGTCACTCTACTAGGGAATGTAATCAACCTAGGCAATTCAACAACAATCAATGTCAGCAGTACCTGCCTAGAAATCAGTACCAGTATCAGAATCAGAACCAAGGTCAGCAAAGAAACTTCATCAAAAATTACAACAATCAACAACCACAGAATCGTCAACAAGTTGTTCCCCAACATCAGAATTTTCAAAGAAACCAACAAAACCCTCCTCAAGCTCCTAAAAATCCCAACAGAAACAATGTTAACCAACCAAGAAACCAAGGAAATGTTGCATTGGCTGCACATCAAAAAGATGGAGAATTTGATTGGAGCAATCATGCTGAAGATATCAGTAAAGCCAATGTTGCATTGATGGCAAAAATGGAGAATGAATTTGGATCTTCTTCAACTCAGATACATTCAAACCTCTAAAAGCTTGAATTACATGAATTGAATGAATCTCTAAGAATGACTGTTGGAAAATTGGAAAGTGAGTGCTTTAAGAAGCAAAGTATCATTAGTTTCTATGAGTCTAGTGAAATGACCCATGAGGAAAATATCATAAATCTAGAACAATACTGTATGGATAGCTATAGGACACAATATAGATATGTCACTGACATTGAAGAGCTAAAGAAGATGTTTCTTGAAGAGAAGTTGAAAAACACTTCATTCCATCTTGAAAATGACTTTTTGAAGAACTAGGTTTCAATTGGAAATATTTATGGGAAGTTAAGTAAGATCGAAGAAGAAGACAAATACAAGGTGGTTCCTACACCTTTCAATGACAACTATTCCTTGAAGGTTGACAAAGAAAAGAGGGGTACATACCTTGATCAGTTCAGAGAAGAGTTCAAGGAGAAGGAAGAATTCATTGAGAAGTATAAGTTGGTGGAAGTTGATGAAAATGGTGAATTTGTTGTGAAAAAGAAGAAGAGTGATGAAAGCTCAATTGGTATACAAGTGTCTGAAGAAGACTTTGATGAAGAATTGTTGGACATAGATGACTTGAGTGATTCAAGTGGAAAAAGTTCAAGCATTGCAAGTGAGAAGAAAGGAAAGAATGGTAAGAAAGAGATAAACGACAATATCCATTTGTTGCATAAAATAACCCCAAAGATAAGAAGGCATCATGAACAAATGAGAAGGGAAAAAATCATTTGATATTTGTGAAGGATCAAAATTAAAGAAAATCAATGCATGAACAGCCTATAAAGTCCCAAAAAGAAGGGTGACTGTGAAGGAAAGAAAGAAAATAGTAGAAACAAAGAAAGATGATGATCACTTCTTTCTTGTTTATTCTGTTTTCTAAAACCAAGAATTATTTGACATTAGTGAAGTAGAAAGTATGGAAGATTATTTGAGAAGGCAGTCAAGACACATAAGCAACATAGTAGATGAACCAATGAATATGGAAAGAATAATATTTGTAAAAAGTTCATTGGAAAGGAAAGAATCAAAGATTGAATAATTTGTACCATTTTCAATGAACTATGATGGTTTCAAGTCACATAAGACTATTGGTGATGACCCACCAAGACCAAGTGAGAGATTCAAGAAAGGGAAGTCAAATGAAAGCTTTAAGGGAAAAGTGTGGTGTAAGAAATGTGATGAATATGGATACCGCATAGACTCTTGACAAGAAAGGTTCACATTTAAACCAATTGATGTTACAAATTCCATCAAGTTTGGACAAGATTTTGGTACCCACAAAATGAAGTATGATGAATACCTGGGTAAAGGTAAGAAGTCTAATAATGTTGAAAGAAATTTTAAAGACAAGGGTAAGAAGAAAGTTGAAACAATTGATAAGGAAGTAAAGAAGAGTGTGGTTCAATAATTGATAAACAACCTATCATAATTGTCCCTAACAAAGACTCCAAGTCTGTGAAGTCTGATGAGTCTGATAGGTCACCAAGAAAAAAAAAGAAGGGCAAAAAAGCTGTGTACACAAAGAAGAAGCCAATGGAGCTAAATGGTGATGAGAAGTTTTTTTTGAAGCATGGTTATGAACCACAAGGTTTCCTTTGGAAACCAAGATGTGAGGCAAAAGTAACATGTGAAACTTTAGTCTCAAGTGTGAAGAAAGAATATGTTATAGAAGAATGCTAGAGAATAGTTCCATATGTGGGAACATCAGACGAAACTGAATATGACTCAGATGATTCTAATGAATCATGTGAATTTGTTTATGAGGACCCAAAACTTATTCCCAACTCCAATGCAACCCTTGTTCATGTCACTAATGATTTGCATGTTGATCAAGCTTGCATTTAATCACCTAACTGATCATTTTCTTTGATTAATGCACGAACAGTCCACACCAATCAATGTTATATGGTACATGGACAGTGGATATTCCAGGAATATAACATGTGACAAGAGGTCTCTAGTTAGTTATGAAGAAAAATTTAAAGGCCCAGTTGCATTTGGGAGCGATGAAAATGGAGGGAATGTAGTGGGTAAAGGTATTCTGACAAATGGCAAGGTGTCATTTGATAATGTCTATTATGTGGAAGGATTGCAATATAACCTTTTGAGAAACTCTCAAATATGTGATAAGGGCTATAAGGTTGGATTTGATGATTCTCATTGGTTCATCCTCATACCTGAATTTGTAATTGTTGAGTTTTAACAAGATTATCAAAGTCATATAAACCCATTTACATGAAAAACGTAGCGGATAAATTAGTTTTTACTCTTGTTATATAGATTAATATAAAACCCATTTTATATGTAAAACCCAAGCCGTGGATCCATATAAGAAATTACATGCTTACCAAAAATTGACAACCATAGGGGGTTTATGTAATACAACCTTTCAAGATGCAATCAAGATGAAGAAGATGATGGTTTGAATAGCTAGCCTTCAATGGAGAAGAGCCTCAAGCTTGTATACCCTCAAGCCACCAACAAACACCTTGTCTTGCTAGGATTTGATAACACTTTGCACACAAAACCTTTCTTGTGTTTCTTCTTCCCTGGACCGATTTTTGGGAGAGAAGAGAGAGAGGAGACAATATTGCATGCAAAGTTAGTGGTCTAACTTGTGTTGTGTCCCAAGGAAAATCTAAAAGAGAAAATTTATTCAAACAAAAGGGTGGGAACTTTCCCCCCAAAATGGCTAGTCCCACTAGAAAATATATGTTCTCTTTCTTCCTTTCCTGGAAATAGACTAATACCACATATACTTGTCTCATGACTAATACTCCATGTACTAGTCACAGGTCTTTTGAAACTTTATGACATTTAACACTTTCAACATGCCATAAGTTTCATGCAATATATCACAACCATTATCATATATATATATATATATATATATATATATATATATATATATATATATATGTTATTTAACCAACTTAAATAACAACATAAGATAATCCCTCTAAGTAAGTTATCCTTATAATTTATCGATTCCTTAAGTGCATATATTTAGAAACCCATTTTCTAAATATCATAAGTGTTAATATTTATTTGTTAGATCATATCTTAAATAAATATTATGGTGTTTGTCTATCTTGTTATTGGGCATGACCCGACTTGGATCATAACGTACTAGCCACATCAATTATAATATTTGTCTTGGGCAGACCGATTCCAACAGTAGTTACTCTTGATATGATTATAATGATGGCTCCTAGGAATGGTAACCTGTATTAATTAAAGATGAAGGATGCAGTTTCTAGGGGTGGAACTTGTTTTGTTTCAAAAGCCATTGAAAATGAGACCAAATTGTGGCACTGAAAGCTTTGTCATGTCAACTTTAAGAACCTGAACAAACTTCTTAAGGGTGAGCATGTAATTGGTTTACCTACAAGGGAGTTCAAGCTAGATGACAAATGCATTTCATGTCAAAAGGGTAAGCAGCGTAAGTCCTTACATAAAGCAAAACTTGTGAACTCAATTAAAAATGTAATGGAAATGCTTCATATGGATCTTTTTGGTCCTGTAAGTATTTCTAGTATAGGGAAGAAAAGGTATTGCTTGGTGATAATTGATGACTTTCCAAGATACACATGGGTTTATTTTCTAAATACAAAATATGAGGCTACTGATCTTATCACAGATTGTGTGAAAAGGATTGAGAATCAGTTGGATGTTAAGGTGAATGTTGTGAGAAGTGACAATGGAACTGAGTTCAAGAATGGAGTTATTACTGAATTCTGTCTTGCAAAAGGAATTCTACAACAATTCAGTTCTCCTAGAACTCCAGAACAAAATGGTGTAGCAGAGAAAAGAAACAATACACTCAATGAGGCTGCAAGGACCATGTTAGCAGATGCTTTTCTACCTGTTATTTTTGGGCCGAAGCCATCAATATAGCCTGCTATGTTTAGAACAGAGTCCTTCCAAACAAAAGTCATGACAAAACTCCTTTTGAGATTTTGTTCAAAAGGAAGCCCTACATCAAGTTTCTCAAACCTTTTGATTGCAAGTGCTCACTATTGAATACCAAAGACTATCTCAACAAATTTCAATCAAAATCCTTGGATTGTTTCTTTGTTGGATATTCAACACACTCAATAGCATATATCGTCTATGTGAAAGATCATTTGAGTGTGATTGAGTCCTCTGATGTGATATTCAATGAAAATAAGTTTAATACTGTGGATGGAGCATCTTGGGTATTTGATCTTGAGAAATTTATTAAGTCTTTCAAGATTTATCCTGAAGATTTTGTTGAAACCTTTACCAGTCAAGTGTCCAAGTTGAAAATTCTGAAAAGAATATTGATTTGGACAAGCTATGGTCCAAGGTTGCTAGGTAAAAAGACATAATATTCTTTCATTAAGGACACCTCAAATGCTGAAAATGAACAAGTTCAAGACCATGATCAAGATCAAGAACATGTTATTCGACACAATCAAGAAGCTCAAGATGATCATGCATTGAATGGGGAAGATCCTAGCAACCAAAAAGAACAGAGTCAAGAACAAGCAAACAGAAAAGCAAGATTTGAAACTTTGTTTCAAAACTTGAACATTGGAAACAATGGTGCATCTTCTTCATAACAATTTACTAGAAGCTCCTGAATTACAGATTTGATCATCATTGATGAACCTGATCTCAATGATACAAATCTTGATTCAAATGTGTCTACTGATAATATTGTGAAAACTTCCTATGTTGAAAGAAATCATCCACCTGAAAACATCATTGGAGACATCAATGAAATAGTAACCAGAAGTGCATCTGAATCTGCAAACATATGTTTGTACTCCTGCTTTCTATCCCAAGTTGAACCCAAGAACATTGTTCAAGCTTTAAAAGAAAATTGTTGGGTAGAAGCAATGCAAGAGGATTTAGCTCAATTCAGGGATCTGCAAGTGTGGGAACTTGTAGATAAGCCATGAGGGAAGTATGATATTGGTACCAAGTGGGTTTTTAGGAACAAGAAAGATGAGAGAGGGATTGTTATAAAGAAAAAGGCCAGACTAGTTGCACTAGGCTGCCTACAAGAGGAAGTAATTGACTTTGAAAAAGTTTTTGCACCAGTGGCAAGGCTAGAAGCTATAAGAATCTTTCTAGCCTATGTTGCTTCTAAAAATATCAAGGTGTTTCAATTGGATGTTAAATCTGCATTTCTTATTAGAAAAATTAAAGAGGAGGTGTATGTGGCTCAACCTCCAGGTTTTGAGGATCCTGAGTTTCCTAATAGAGTTTACAAGTTAAACAAAAATCTATATAGTTTACATCAAGCTCCAAGGGCTTGGTATGATGAGTCATCAAATCATCTGCTTGTTAATGGATTTCAGAGGGGAGCTATTGATAAGAACATTTTCTACAAAAGGATAGGAAAAGATTTACTCCTTCTACAAGTTTATGTAGATGACATCATCTTTGGATCCACCAATGAAAAAATGTGCATTGAATTTGAAGAAGTCATGAAATCAAAATACTGCATGAGCTCCATGGGTGAAATGAATTTCTTTCTGGGTCTGAATAAGGATGGTAAATTCATTTTCCTGTTAAAGTATGCGTAGGACATTCTGAATAAGTTCAAATGTCAAGATCTCAAGATTGCTTCAACTCCAATGGACACTCATGAAAAGATGATTGCATATGAAAAGGGGGAGCCTGTTGATGAGCATGAGTATAGAGAAAAGATTGGTTCATTGATGTAATCGATTGCTTTTAGTAAACGTATGTGTTGTATATGTATTTGCAAGATTCCAATCATGTCCAAAGGTCTCTCACATGACTGATGTCAAGAGGATCTTTAGATACTTGAAAGGAAAACCAAATTTAGGGATATGGTATCCAAAGAACCATTCCTTTGATCTAATTACTTATACTGACAGTGAATATGAACACTGTAATATGAGTAGAAAGTCAACATCTGGTGAATGTCAATTTCTGAGAGACAGGCTGGTGTTTTGGCAGTGCAAGAAGCAAGCTACAGTGTCCATCTCAACTGCTGAAGCTGAGTACATTGCTGCATCTGCCTGCTGTGCACAAGTTATTTGGACTCAGAACCAATTGCTGGATTATGGTTTGAGTTTCTTGAACACCCCTATTTTCATTGATAATACTGCTACAATGTTTATTGTTAAGAATCTAATCCAACACACTAAGACCAAGCACATTGAAATCAGACATCATTTCAATAGAGATTGTAATGAGAAATGACTGATTGAAATGAAAAGAGTTGACACTAGTTACAACTTGGCTGACATATTCACCAAACCACTAGATAAGACCAAATTCCACTTTCTCTTGAAAGCTTTGGGAATGATCAAATCTAATGAGGTTTGATTAATGATGTGTGCTTACTGTGCTAACTGATTATCTTTGATGGTCTTAAGAGTGAAATTAGTGTTTGTTTGCATGTTTAACTTATATGTGCTTTAAATGAATATTTCTATGACTTATGTATTTCTAATTCTTAAGTTGCTTAAAATCAGTAAATGTGTGTGATACCAGGATAAGTGAGTTTGAATTTGATTTGAAATGATAAATCTATGTACTTATCTGATATTCTGAATTACTTGGATGATTTGAACTTATGATTTATTTAGGATAGGATAGTCTGAGCATAATCTGTCTTGGATGTACATTATGTTGAGTCTGCTTGTTTTTAAATATTTCATTAATGTTCTGATTACTCCTAAATATGTTACTTCTGCTTGTGTCAAAACTAAGTTTTGTGTCAAACTTGTGTGCTCAAATGAAATTTTGCAAAAAGTTTTCCAAGAAAATTGTTTATGACAAAGTGAGCAAGTTGTATGTTGTGGAGGCATGATAAGATTATTCAGCTCAAGCTTTGGAGAAGCTTAAAAGGTTTTAAATGAAAATTGATCCAACCTTAAGGGAAATGATAGTACATTGGTTATTTATGCTGATCATATGGATTTAATAGGCTAAAAAGACAATTAGAACAGTCTTTAATATGTATGGTTGCTTTCCATGATGTGTAAAATCTGAGGTGATATAAACATAATGAAAATGTTAATCTTTACTTGAGATACATTTTTGAATATGCATGTTTCAAGATAAATCTCTCTAGATGATAGGCAGAAAAGTGACTACCCATTCATACAAGAGCATGTTGGTATATTTTAGGGCACGCCTTTGACACACCTAGACCTTACACCTGACTCCCTGCAACACAGAAAGCGGCTATAAAATCCAAACATTCCATTATGAAACCCTAATTGATTTCTGTTGTATCTGACTTGATACCAATGGAAATATTTTTAGTTACAGTTTGTGTTAGTTACTTTTGTGTCTATTAAGCAATATTTAGGGTGTTAGTGTTTCCGTCATTAATACTCTATTGTTCTTACCAAAAATAGCAAGTCGTTAACCTTTTTTTTAACACTATTGTTTGGGTTACGAAAATGAGTGAAAGATATATCTAGTGAATAATACGGGACCGACATTTTATGTCAAACTTGTATGCTCAAATGATTATTTAGCAAAAAATATTTTTCCAAGAAAATTGTTTTTGACAAAATGAGCAAGTTGTATGGTGTTGAGATATGATAAGATTATTCAGTTTAGGCTTTGTAGTAGCTTAAAGGGTTTCAAGTGAAAGTTGATCCAACCTTTTGGGAAATGATAGTACATTGGTTATTTATGCTGATCATATGGATTTAATATGCTAAAAAAAGACAGTTAGTACAGTCATTAATATGTATGGTTACTTTCCCTGATGTGTAAAAACTGAGGTGATATAAACATAATGAAAATGCTCATCTTAATGTGGAGATACATTGTTGAATATGCATGTTTCAAGGTAAATCTCTCTGCATGATAGGCAGAAATGTGATTACCGGGTCATACACAAGCCTGTTGGTATTTGGTCATCAAAATGAATCATTTTATACATATGACAAAGAACAAATATGGAGACAAATTTTTATATTCAGTCACCTGTTGATTGTTATTCACAAATTTTAAGAAAAATGCAAACATGAGGGTTAACTATAGAACTACATGGGTGGAGGCAATAATATAAGTGATATGGAGCATCATAGTACAATAAGTGTTAATCATTTTTGTATTAAACTAATTATTTGAATCTTAAGAATATCACCAAAATATAATTAAAATCATGCTAAGTTAAGACCTGCTGTTAACATGTCTGATATGACATAATAATGCTGAGAATGAAGTATTGAGAGGTGACTCATCCAATATTATCCCATGTTGAGATATTTTTAGAAAAAATATAAGAATAAATATAACTGAAATTTGATCTCTTATTGCACCATTCGCTCTTAAACATTGAATTGTAATGATAAAACTGTGTGAAAAATGGTTTAAGACAAAAAGAGTTGCATTTTAATTTTTAAAAGGGCTGAATTTTTCAATTCTAGCAAGCTTTAATGATTTTGGAACTTTCTAGCACACTTAGTTGTTTTATAGGAAGTTTAGCTCATTCTAGAAAGCTTTGTACTTGAAAATAATTAAATATGCTATTTCTAGCAAGCTTTGACGATTTCTAAACTATTCAAGCAAACATAGTTGTTTATACAATGTTTGACTCATTCGAGCAAGCATTACATTTGAATATGTTTGAATCTGTTATTTTTAGCATGCTTTGATATTCTTGGGCTATTCTAGCATACTTAGTTGTTTTGATTGAATATTTAAGATATTCTGATATTCTTGGACTATTTTAGCAAACTTAGTTGTTTTGATTGAATATTTAAGATATTTGAGCAAGGTTGACAATTAGAAATATCCCTAAGTTATTATTTGAGGATTCTTTATTGATTCCTAGCAAGGTTACCTATTTGATGTTTTATACTTGATTATTTGTCTTATGATTTATTTCTCGATCAATCTTGTATATTCGAGTAAGATTCATTTATCTTATCATCTTAGTGTTATTTTTAATTACTTTAAATATTTGAACAATTCGGGAACGAGCAAGCTTTTAAAAACAAACCTTTCCTAGCAAGCTTTGTAAACTTAAATCTTTATCGAGCAAACTTTACGCTGATACATTTAAAAATTATTGTTTGGCACTATTCATGAAAAAACAACAAAATGCATTTAAAACTTACTTTCAAAAAGGTATAAAAGAGGGACTTAGAGAAATTTTCACATTTCACTTCCCCTTGTTCCCACTTTTGAATTATCGCTCTACTCTCGTTCCAGAATCTTAAACATTTAACAAAATTCCTTACCCTAATTAGTCAGCCCTCTTATTCCGACTCGGCATGCATCAATTGATTTTTTTACACTGATTATACGGAATTGGGCTGTTAATTTTCATTTTAACTAATTTCTCCGTTTTTGTGTGTAGGTTAACAATTTGTCGTAGAACAAGTTCATAAATAAAATTTTTTTTGTTCTTTAAATTGTTATTTATTACTTGTCAAATTTGTGAACTTTATGACTAATTTTTACTTTCAATGTGTTTTTGGTGTTTGACAGTTATGGCAGAACCGACGTATCCATTTGAGAAAAAGCACAATATATGCGCTCTGCTTCAGATTACTCCTGATAATCAGCCAGTTGCATTGATGATACGGTGGCTACAGAGATCAAACTTGAGATTCTCTTTCTCAGAGTGCCCTATAATTTGTAGAAATCACCAATTCGATTTCTGGCACTCTGCCCAACTCTATGATGATGCCAGTGGTAGGAGGATAGAGGCAACCATTGCCCCAAAAGGAAATTGTAATAACTGCACAGCTTATCCGGGCAAGCCTAGAGTTGAATGATGCGGTTGAAGCCCAAATACATTTTTCCATAAACCGTTTATTGACAATCTTTCAGGAGTGTATAGGCTACCAAGGTGATATCCATGAGGGATAATTTATAAGGTGAATGTTCCCTAACCTTAAAAGGTTTCTAATACATCACATCGTACAAGGTTATGCACCGAGGAAGGGCTCTTGGACCTTGATGAGCCATGATTTGTCAAATGCCACTATGGCGGTTGTATTTAGACAGCTATTCAACTTTTCAAAGATAATCTTTGACGGTTTAGTTGCCAACTTGAGGAAACCTAACAAGGATAACTTCTTGGTTTACCCAAGATTTCTGCAGATAATATTCAACCGGGTGCTTCCTAATGTGTATAAAAGAAATTGGAAGTTGGCTTCCACAAGCCACTTCAAAACTGATGCTGAGTTTGATGTATTACCATGGTTGTTGAACCATGATTTGGAGATAATGGCGAGTCCAGAAACACATCATGTGACGTTTGAGGAGGAAGAGCAGAGTGAGAGTGATGGTGATGATGATTCAGATGATGGAGATGATGCAGGTGATGGAGGAGGTGTTGATGTGATTGTTGAGGAGGTAGTTGAAGAGGATGTTGATGCTGGTCCATTGGGGGAGAACCAACCTATACCTACACCACCAACAAATAGCCCACCCCAATACCAAACCCCATCCCCACCACAACACCGAGACCATGAACCCTACATCCCATCCCCACTATCATCACCACTTACCCAAACCCAAAGCCCACCTCAAACCCAAACCCACAGCCTTACCCATATCCTAAACCAACCCTAAACCCAAACCCAAAGCCTAAACTAAAACCAAGACCAAGCCATCCATGAACCATACATACCACAACATATCCCAACCTACCTAATAAACTTACCAAACACACCATATCAATCCCGTACCCAAACCCAAACCACTGACCAATCAACCTTTGAAATCATACACACTTTCACCCCGATAATCCAAACAGTCAATCCATTACCCTCCACAAGCACAAATGTCATTGAAAGCCCACCACATGAACCTATCTAACCCCAAACAACCATTCCTAGCCCAATTTCAGATACTCCTTTCCAATCCCCTTCCCCTGGTGCTCATTTATTCAGAATATATATGGATGAGGTGATCAAGAATGTTGATTTAAGGAAGAAAAATGAAAATTTGAAAAAAGGAGAATGATGATTTGAAGTCACAGTTGGCACAGGAACAACACAAGATTCAAAATCTGGAGGCTGAGGTTGAGAAGACCTAAGCTATACCAAAACAAGGGGAGAATAATCCGTCTGTGGTCAATGTTGTGAGGAATGATGATGTGAGAGAGGATGTGGTGGAAGAGCACATAGTGAAAATTTTATATGATATGTATGGAGGTAATGAAGATGAAAGTAGTGAGGAGAGGAGGACGGACGAAGGTGGTTATGATGGTGATGAATCGGATGGAGGAGAAAAAAACTATGATATTGATATGATTGTTGAAAAGGAAGTTGCTGAGGAGGTGGTTGAGTTGGAGGTTGTTGCAGATGTGAATGTGAATGTGGATAATTCTGAAAATGAAAATGTTGTGATGAATGAGGGCATAGCAACTGATGCTATTGGTACTGAGCCACAAACAAATTTATTTGTTGGGGATTGAGGAGATACTAAGGAAGTTGTATTGATAGATGAGAATGTTGAGAGAGCTGTTGATATGGAGATGGAGGATCTGATGGATGAGATTAAAAATTTTCCCAGCGAACCAGAAATGGTGAGGGAAATTGATGAAGAAAGGAGAAGGCCTAGGGTAAATTGATTGTAGAAGATGATGAGGAATTACATCCTCTAAACTCTCAAAAGAAGAAATCCATTGATGACTTGTTGGATATTAACAAAACTGCTGAATAAGCTGCCAAAAGGAATGATATTACATTGAATGAAATATTGGAGAGAGAAATAATTGCTGAGTCCTTGACTGATAAAGAGTTTGAAGAGCAGGAGATATTGTTGGAAGAGGATGAAATTGCTAAAAGCTTAAATGAAGAGGGGGAGCTTGATCAAGAAGTGATTGAAATTTTGATAAAGCTAAAGCAAATAGAAGAGGTTGATAACTTCCTGGCTCTCGTTATTGTTATATTGAAACAGGATGATCAAGAGGCACCAATCGCAACCACTGCTGAAAACATTGATGATGATTCTAATAAGAAGGTGGTAACTGATGAAGATAGAGAATCAATAAATAGAACTTTATATAAACATTGGTTAAAGTATGCTGAAAAGGTGGTAGAAAAGAAGGATGCTTGGGAAAAGGATGATTATGATGAAAAATATGGAAAGAAATACTCAAGGAAAAGGAGGTATGATGGCAGAGATGATGATGAAGATGAACCACAGAGGAAGAGGACTGGAAAGTCTAAAATGATGAATATTTTGTTGAAAGTCCAAAAGAAGTGGAAAGCCCTGTTGAGGTTGTTCCTTTACAAACTACCATGCCAGATGATCTTGTTAATGAGCCAAGAATAGAAGCTCTAGATGACTTTTCTGATGAAGCTGATGACACTGTTGACTCCCCTAATGTGGAAATGACTGAAGAACACAGGGAGAACATACAGTCAATGTTGGATGAAGCACGGAGGAACGATCCAAGAATTCTGGGATTGATTAAACATGGATATAAGTATGAAACTCTGGTTCCTATGTCTGATAAGGATTTGCAGAATTTGATTGATGGGAGGAGGCAAATGATATTAAAAGGAAAATGGAGAAAAAGAACAGAGACTCTCAGAAGTTTAGAGCTTACTTGAGACTGCATGGGTTTTCTGAAAAGCAACTGAGCCACATGAAATCCAGTGAGCTGGAAGAAGCCTATAATGTCACAGTTGAAGCTTTCAAGAAGGATGAGTTGGAGAGGATGAAGAGAGCCAACACTCAAACTGAAAGACTTGAAAGGCTATATGTCAAATTTGATGGGAAGTGAAGATTGTTGATTGAACATGGCTACTCAATTGAGCTGGTTGATAGTCTTAGCAGGGATCACGTCAAAATTCATCATAAAAGAATATCTAGAAAGCTCAACTTTCAAGAAACAACTAAAAGACCTCAAATCATGACCCTGGCTGAGAAGGAGAAGAAATAGTGGGAGGATGAGCAATAAAAACTCTTTGACAGGTTGATGGAAGCTAGGGGGAGAACTTAGGAAACTTAAAGCATGAGCAGATCTGAAAAACTTACTAAGTATAAGTATGAAAAAGAAAAGCATGATCATGAAAAGGCTGAAATATCAAAATCTCCCAAGGTTCCTCCATTTGTGTTTGTGATACAGGAACCAGTTGAACACCTTGAGCCATGGGAAGATGAGAACAAGATCAAGACCCTTAAACGCTTGATGCTTAGTAAGGGTATGGCCGAAGGTGTCTTTGACAATCTTGGCAAAGATTAACTAAAAAATTTATTTTATACTGAGAAAGCAGAATGGGAGCAACTAGAGGCTGAAGAAAGAGACCTCATGAACTTTCAATGTGGACCTAGGGGAGAAAGATTTATCCCTTCAGGTCAACTACGTGATGAAGAAATTATGGGCATGATCACGACAATTGCTAAAAAAGGAGAAAATTTTCTAGAGTTGATCATGTTGCCTAAAGATATGGTAGTTGCAATGTTTGAGAAAACTGGGTGTGTGAGGGCCATTGCTCCTTAGAAGAAATATACTTCTAGGCCCTCATCTGTAAGTGTCCCAATTTCTACCACTAGAGGCCCTCATCACATACAACAAAAGCCACCTTCTGATGTGGACCTACCAAAGAGGATGTTTTTTGATTCCCAAACTGAAACACTTAAAGTTATCATGTCTAGTGGTGAATTGAATGAGGTAATTTTTAGATTTGACTTTTTGGATTTCAAGAGGGAGCAGTTGACTGAGATGGCAACTATGAGTCTGTATGATTATCACATCATACATCGGTTTGCTGGAAGACAACAAAAAGATTTATCTAAACATCTCAGGGATCAGTATAGGAAGGGTTTCCCCATGCTTAACAAGAAGTGGAAATTGGAACACTCTCAATTTGAAAGGAACAAGAGGTTGAAGAGGATGTGAGAAATTAGGTAAATTGAAGATACTTCCAAGTTAAAGCTCAAGAACAAGAACCCTCTTGCAACTATGATGGAAATCATCAATATGAGGCGGCAGAGGACAAGGCCCAATTATGAAGTCCAGTGAAATGGAAAGATTGCAAGCATTATCTTTAATGATAAAGATGGATCCTTCATTCTAAGAAACTCTGATGGACTGGCCTCGGACATTATCAAGGACACTAACTTACAAATATTGCATGTGGAGGACCTCGAGGATATAATCAGATGCTGCCCCCTGAGCATCCTAACCACAGTCAGTCATTCATTTTCAAGGAAAGTGCCGCATCAGTCAAGTTAGATAGAAGACAAGAAGCCTCAAGCTCAAGGAGATGAGTTTATTTGATTGATTAGACTTACTTTATAATGTCCATGGGAAAGAATTTCCAACTTGTAATATTTTTTTGATTATGTAATGTAATTTCTTTTTGAATTTTGATGTGTATTTTGGCTAAGTGTATGTAACCTTAAGTGTTTTGGTACAGCTGAGCCTGTTCCAATCTAGAGGAGATTGTTAGGATGTGGAAAACACAAATGGAAAATTGGAAACTTCTCAACCTCTCAGAAAACTGCTATGTATGGAAACCGAGTAAGCTCAAGCATCCCAACAAGCTTTTACTTGTCCTAACAAGATATTTTACTTTCCTAGCAAGGTTATCTTCTAGAATTCTTTTTTAGTGTTAAAACGGGCAAGGTTCACTTTGTCTAGCAAGGTTTTTCATCAAGTCAAGCAAGGTTTGTTTTCCTAGAAAACTCTTGGCCAAACCAAGCTAAAATCAAATCTAGCAAGGTTTATTCCTAATAAATAGTGGTCCCAGCAAGCTTGAAGGAAGTTGATAAAGAAACAACTTAAACACTTCTGTCGAGCAAGGTTCAACTCCTAGCAAAGCTACAGTGTTACCAGCACACTTTGGTTTGTTTAATAAGTTAATATTAACAAGTTTGCTAGTGGGACTATATCGAGCAAAGATTGATATAGTCAAGAGGATTGAAGTATGCTGGTGAATAATTTCTATGAAAATATTCTAAGTAAAGTCTGCTCGGGGAACTGTTTACCAGCATACTTCATGGTTACCAGGTTTGCTCGACAAAGATACATGCTACAAAGCTTGCTCGAAGACATGTTTTACACTTATCATTTATTGTAATAGTTTTAATTATGTACGAATGATTAGGTTTTCCAAAAGTGGAATGTCATGATTCAGGGCAGGCCTATAAAATAAATATTTTTAGGCACGCTTGTCACACACCTGACTGTGATTTTGACGGCTGACTCCCTCCTGCACGGAAAGCGGCTAAAAAGGTCCAAACATTCCATTCCGAAACCCTAAATGGCTTTTGTTTTATCACACTTAATACTAATGGAAATCTTTTAAGTTTCAGTAGTTGTTTGTTACTTTTGTGTCTAATAAGCAATATTTTGGGTGTTAGTGTTTCCGCCATTAATACTCTATTGTTCTTACCAAAAATAGCAAGTCATTAACCTTCTTGTCAACACTATTGTGTAGGTTACGACAGTGAGTGAAAGATATATCTAGTGAGTAATACGGGACCGACATTTTGTGTCAAACTTGTATGCTCAAATGATTATTTAGCAAAAGAATTTTTCCCAAGAAAATTGTTTTTGACAAAGTGAGCAAGTTGTATGGTGTTGAGACATGATAAGATTATTCAGTTCAAAGCTTTGTAGAAGCATAAAGGGTTTCAAGTGATAATTGATCCAACCTTTTGGGAAATGAGAGTATATTGGTTATTTAGGTTGATCATATGGATTTAATAGGTTAATGAAAGACAATTAGTACCGTCATTAATATGTATGGTTGCTTTCCATGATGTGTAAAAATTGAGGTAATATAAACATAAGGAAAATGCTAATCTTAATGTGGAGATACATTATTGAATATGCATGTTTCAAGGTAAATTTCTCGAGCGATCTTTGATGATTTCTGAACTATTCTAGCAAACTTAATTGTTTAAATGGGATGTTTGACTCATTCGAGCAAGCTTTACATTTGTATATGTTTAAATTTGAAATTTATAGCAAGCTTTGATTTTTTCGGACTATTCTAGCAAACTTGGCTGTTTTGATGAAATGTTTAAGATATTCAAGCAAGCTTGATGATTATCTGTACTTAAATGATTTATTCATGTTTTATCGGGTAAACTTTGATAAATTAATGCTTTCATGTAAACTTTGATGTTTAGAAAGTTATATATTGGTCTAGCACACTTGATAATTATGTGATACGTGTCTGAATGTGCTTTACATGTCTGTTTCGAGTAAACTTTGATGTTTTATTTGAAATTTGCATTTGTCTAGCATACTTCATGATGTTGGTGTTATTTTCTGAAATTACAAGAGTTTACTAGTAAACTTTGTTTACTGAGCAAACTTTATGCTTAGAGCACACTTGTAAAATGTTGGCTCATTCCAAGTGTTCTCCTAGCACACTTGTAAACTTCAGAAAATTCCCAGCAAACTTCATTTTTTAGGTACACTTTCTGTTTAGAGCATACTTTTATATCAAAGGATAAATAAGTCTACTGTAGCACACTTTGCACTCTTAAAGCTTTTTCAAGCACACTTTTGTTTTAAAATGTACTTAAATGAATATTTTTTAATTTTTATATAGTCTATTAGGTAAGGTTTGTGATATTTAGATATTCGAGCAAGGTTGACAATTATAAATACCTCTAAGTTATTATTTGTGGATTCTTTATTGATTCCTAGAAAGGTTGCATATTTTATGTAGTATACTTTATTATTAGTTTTGTGATATATTTTTCGAAGCAATCTTGTATATTCGAGTAAGCTTCCTTCATCTTATCCACTTAGTCTTATTTTAATTACTTTTAATATCTAAACAATTCTGTAACGAGCAAGCATTGCAAATGGAATTTACCTAGAAATCTTTGTAAATTAAACCTTTCCTAGAAAGCTTTGTAAAAATACACTTTATCGAGCACGCTTTATGCTAAGATATTTAAAAATGAATTTTTGGCACTATTCATGAAGAAAACGACAAAATGCATTTAGAAACCATTTTCAAAAGGTATATAAGAGGGACTTAGTGAAATTTTCACACTTAACTTCTCTCTCTTCCCACTATTGTGTTATTGCCGCTATTCTCGTTTTAGAATATCAAACGTTCTTCTAAATCCCTACCCTAAATTTGTCAGCCCTCTTATTCCGACTCGGTAAGCATCAATTGATTGTTTTCCGACACTGATTATACGGAATTGGGATTTAAATTTTCGTCTTAACTAACTTCCCTGTTCTTGTGTGTAGGTTAACAATTTGTTGAACAACAGGTTCATAAAGAAAATCCTTCTTTTCTTCTTTAAATTGTTACTTATTACATGTCAAAGTTGTGAACTTTATAACTAATTTTTTGCTTTGAATGTGTTTTTGGCGTTTGACATTTATGGCAGAACTGACATATCCGTTTGAGAAGAAACATAACATGTGTGCCCTGCTACAAATTACTCCTGATAATCAACCAGTGGCACTAATGATTAGATGGCTTCAACAATCTAATCTACGTTTCTCAATGACAGAGATCACCAACTTGATTTCTGGCACTCTGCCCAATTATTTGATGATGCTGGAGGACAACGGATCGAGGCTTCAGTTGCTAGGCAGGAGAATGTAATTACTAAGAAACTTATAAGGGCAAGCCTACAACTAAATGATGCTTTTGAAGCCCCAATACATTTTCCACGAAC
Source organism: Bidens hawaiensis (assembly GCF_021521415.1). Lineage (NCBI taxonomy): Eukaryota > Viridiplantae > Streptophyta > Magnoliopsida > Asterales > Asteraceae > Bidens > Bidens hawaiensis. The sequence goes on from NW_027505605.1 coordinate 145,649, forward strand.
CGGTTACTGACAATCTTTCAGGAGTTTATGGGATACTAAAGTGATGTCCATGAGGGACAATTTAAAAAGGGCATGTTAACTAACCTGTACCATTTCTAAATACACCACATTGTAAAGGGATATACACCTAGGAAAAGCTCTTGGACTTTGATGAGCCATGATTTGGAAAATGCCAATGTGGCGGTTGTATTCGACAACTATTCAACTTTTCGAAGATGATCTTTTATGGTTTAGTTGCCAACTTGAGGAAGCCTAACAAGGATAAATTCTTGGTTTACCCAAGATTTCTGTAGATAATATTCAACCGGGTGCTTCCTGATTTGCCAAAAATTGGCACAACACATCTACTGCAGGATCCTAATGTGTATAAAAGGATTGCAAAGTTGGCTTCCACAAGCCACTTCAATCCTGATGCTTAGTTTGATGTATTACCATGGTTGTTGAACCATGATTTGGAGATAATGGCGGTTCAAGAGTCAGCTCGTGTGACCTTTGAGGAGGAAGAAGATAGAGAGGAAGATGGTGATGATGATTTAGATGATGGAGGCGATGGAGGTAATGTAGGAGAAGATGGAGATGATGATGCAAGTGATGGAGGAGGTGTTTATGTGATTAATGAGGAGGTAGTTGAAGAAGATGTTAATGCTGGTGCATAGGAGGAGAACCAACATATACCTACACCACCAACTTCACCCCAAAACCAACCATTAAACCAAAACATATCCCCACCCCAACACCAGACCCCATCCCCAACAGAACACAACACCATGACCATGAACCTTATATTCCATCCCCACCTACACATATCCAATCACCACCTCAAACTCAAATCCCTACCCAAGCACCAAGCCAAACCCTTAACCAAACCCAAAGCCCACCTCAAACCTAAATCCTAAACCTAACATTAACCCAAACCCAAAGCCTAATCTAAAACCAAGACCAATCCATCCATGAACCATATACACCACAATATATCCCAACCCACCTAATATACCTTCCAAACACTCCATATCAATCCCTACCTAAACCCAAACCTTTGACCAACCAATCTTTGAAATCATACACACTTTTACACCAATAATCCAAACAGTTAACCCATTATCCTCAACCAGCACAAACATCATTGAAAGCCCACCACATGAACCCATCCAACCCCAAACCCAAACAAGCTTACCTGACCCATTTTCATATCTACCTACCCGATACCCTTCGCCTGATGCCCATTTCTTTGAAGATATATGGATGTAATGATTGAGAATGTGGACTTGAAGAGGAAGAATGATGATTTGAATAAGGAGAATGCTGATTTGAAATATTTGTTGGCTCAGGCACAACAAATGATTCAATCCCTGGAGGTTGAGGTTGAGAATACCTCAACTACACCAATATAGAGGGAGAATCCGCCTGTTGTCAATAAAGATGATCTTGTGGAGGTGGATGTTGATGTGATAGAGGAGGACATCCTTAAAAACCTTTGTGATACATATGGAGGAAGTGAGGATGAAAGTGGTGAGGAGAGGAGAACTGATGACTGTGGTTATGATGGTGATGAATCTGATGGAGGAGAACAAAACTATGATGTTGATATGACTGTTTAGAAGGTGGTGTTTGAGAAAGAGAGTGTGATTGATGAAAATGTGGATGGTAATGAAACTGAAAACATCTTAACTAAGGCCATAGCAACTGATGTTATTGGCACTGAAACTCAAACAGAGGCAATTGTTGATGAAGGAGGACAAGCAGAAGAAATTGTACCAACTGAAGATAATAATGGTGATGTGACCTCCAAGTTGAAGAAGGATGGGGCTGTTGATGTAGAGATGGCCTTAATGGATGATATTGGAAATTTTCCCAGTAAACCAGAAATGGTGAGGGAAACTATTGAGGAGGATAGGAGGAAGGATAAGGGGAAGGCTGTTGCTGAAAGTGAAGAGCAATTACATCCTTTGAACACTCAAAAGAAGAAATCTATTGATAACATTTTGGATGTGGACGAAACTGCCGAACAAGCTACCAAAAGGCATCCTGATACTCTAAATGAGATGATGGAAAGGGAAAGGATTGAAAAGTCCTTGACTGATAAAGAGTTTGAGCAGCAGGAAATATTATTGGGAGAGGCGGAAAATAATAAAACTTTGAATGAGGAAGGGGAGATAAAACAAGGTGTGATTGAAGGGCTGATTAAATTGAAACATATAGAAGAAGTTGATAACACTCTTGCGGTTTTCATCTACAACTTCAAACAAGCCCAAACAAAAACCCCAAGTCAAGAATCCACTAACAGGAAGTAAATGTTGAAAGGTAAGTAATTGTTGATGATGCTGGAGAATCTGTAATTAGAACTTTATCCAAGAAATGGATAAAGTATGCTGAATTGGTGACAGAAAAGGAGGATAAGTGGGAAAAGGATGATTTTGATGAAAAATATAGAAAGAAATACTCAAGGAAGAAGAGATATGATGGGAGAGATGATGATGATGATGAACCTAAGAAGAAGAGGACATACAAATCTGATAAGAATGAATATGTTGTTAAAAGTGCAAAAGAGAAAGAAAAGCCATGTTTAGGTTGTTCCTATTCAAGCTGTTGTGCCTGATGAGTTTGTAAATGAGCCGAGTATTGAGGCACTGGATGACTTTTTTGATGATGTGGATGACACTGTTGACTCCCCGAATGTTGAAATGACTAATGAACATAGGGAGAATATACAGAGCATGTTGAATGATGCAAAGAGAAATGATCAAAGAATTCTAGGATTGATTAACCATGGGTATAAGTTTAAAACCGTGGCTCCAATGACTGATGAGGAGCTGCAGGAGTTGATTAATGCTGAATCAAATGACATTAAAAAGAAGATGTAAAAAAAGAACAGAGACTCTCAGAAGTTTAGAGCTTACTTGAGACTGCATGGGTTTTCTGAAAAGCAGCTAAGCCACATGAAGTTCAGTGAGCTGGAAGAAGCCTACAATGTTACAGTTGAAGTTGTTAAGAAGGATGAGTTGGAAAGGATGATGAAAGCCAAAACTTAAACTGAAAGACTTGAAAGGCTATTTGCCAAATTTGATGGGAAGTGAAGGTTGTTGATTGAACATGGCTACTCAATTGAGCTGGTTGATAGTCTAAGAAGGGATCAGGTCAAAATTCACCATAAAAGTGTTGGGTTTTCACAAGATTATCAAAGTCCATATAAACCCTTTTATATGTAAAACGCAGCGGAAATTAATTTAAATCTTGTTTCCAAAGTATATAAACCCCGTTTTATATAAAACCCAATCCAGGATGCATATACGATTTGCATGCTATCAAATAACAACCATTGTGTGTTTGGATATATACCGTCAAAGAGGAGAGAGAGAGAGAGAGAGAGAGGAGGGAGGGGCCGGCCAAAAGGGGGATTTTCCCCCCAAAACTCAAACCCATTATATATATTTTCATTTCCTTAATTATGTTACATTTAACATAAATATGTAACATGCAAGAAGGATGTTATTTAACCAATTAAGTAACAACTCTCAAAATATAAATTATCCATATAATTTATTTATCACACAAGTGCAAATATTTAGAAAACCATTTTTCCAAATATTATAAGTGTTGATATTTATTAACTAGATCATATCTAATAATAAATATCGTGGTGTTTGTCTAGCTTGTTCTTGGGTATGACCCGACTTGGATCATAACGTACTAGCCACATCAACTCAAATATGTGTCTTGGGCAGATCGATTCCAACAATCTCCCACTTGCACAAGATACATAGAAGATTGATGCAAGTAGCAAAAACCGCCTAACAACGGTTTACTACACGTAATAAGCATGACGAAGTGCCATTCAATAACAACATCCCCTTCAAGTCCCATAGTTGAAAATGACTTAGGTGAAACTATCATTTATCTTTTTGCCTCAAATGTCATGTTAAATCCAGAGACACAGAGTGATCATTCTCTGTTGATTTAACTTATCAGGCCTTAGACATTTAACTCTCAACGAATAAGAGGGACAAATCCCCTAATGACTACATACGTCTCTTACTATCACCTTGTACTATACTTGAGCTTAGCCATATGTACTGACATATTTTAGAGAAGCGAAGAACTAAGTCAAAGCATAATAGTCGGTGAATATCAAGACCCAATATGAATCTCAGGTCGGAGGATACTATGATGTTTGCCTTTACTCAAATTTACTTATGACCACAAATCACAAGGATTCCATGCAGTAAAATTTGAGGGCGGGTCAGTCCAATATTTATCCCATAAATATCTATGAACCTTGGTAGAAAACCCTTGCTATATCTATACCTTATGAATATCTACCAATCCAAGTTCATAATAGTCTTACCTCCATATTTGTTCCCAAAAATATGATCGACTACGGACGTTTAGAATAATTAGATTATTCATGGATTTTAACATGCTAAAATGGAACCTAACTCAAAATCATAATCATAAACGATAATCATACGATTGAATCAAAATAACAATTATTCCGATATCCAAATACAAAATTTGATCAAATCCAATCACTAGAATATCGAAGTCCTAAGGCACAAGCATGACCTTCATGCTTTGACCTTTCTAGGAGCTTCATGAGTGGATCCGCAATGTTTTGATCAGTGTGAACTTTGCAAATACATATCTTTCCTTTTTCAACTTCATCCCTTATGTAGTTAAACCTCCGCTCAATGTGCCTTGTCTTTTGATGTGCACGGGGTTCCTTGATTTGAGCAATCGCACCCTTGTTGTCACAAAAGATTTCTAGAGGGTCCTGAATGGTACGGACTACCCCTAGATCAGCCATGAACTTTCTAATCCATGCAACTTCTTGAGCTGCCAATGAGGCGACGATGTATTCCGATTTAGTGGTGAACAATGCTACCACATCTTGTTTTGCACTCTTCCAAGAGACAGCTCCGCCATTTAAAACGAAAACATATCCCAATTGTGATCGAGAATCATCTCAATCAGTTTGGAAACTCGCATCCGTGTAACCCTTTACAACGAGTTCCTACTCACCAGAGCCATATATTAGAAACATGTCCTTAGTCCTCCTGAGGTATTTCAGTATGCTCTTAACTGCCATCCAATGGCTAGTTCCCGGATTTTGTTGGTATCAACTCGTCATGCTCAAAGCGCATGACACATTTGGTCTAATGCATATCATTGCATACATGATGGATCCTCTAGAAGATGCATGTGGGATCCAATTCATTTTATCTTGCTCATCCTTTGAGCTTGGACATTGAGATGTACTAAATACTATTTCTCTTTGAATAGGTACCAAACCTTTCTTAGAGTTGTCCATATTGAACCTTTTCAAGATTTTGTCAATGTATGCACTTTGTTTTTGATTTAAACCTATCCCAATAGATCCTTTTTCCCATAATATAGGCGGCTTCACCAAGATCCTTGATGGAAAAACAACTTCCATGCCGGGTTTTACACCTTTTAGGGTTGGAATGTCATTTTCAAATAGTAGTATGTCATCGACATATAATACCAGAAAGGAAATGATGTTCAACTCATCAGCGTTCTTGATGATTCCAAATTTCTTAACTTCATCATCAAAATGGTGATTCAAACTTCTAGATGCTTGTTTCAATCAATAGATTGACTTCTGTAGCTTGCATACTTTGTTAAGATGTTGTGGATCGAGAAAACCTTCAGACTGAACCGTATAGACATCTTCCTCAAGGTGTCCATTTAGGAAAGCGGTTTTGACATCCATTTGCCATATCTCATTGTCATAATATGTGGTTATCGCAAACAATATCCTAATAGACTTTTGCATCACCACAGGCGAGAAAGTTTCATCATAATCAACCCCTTGAGTTTGATTGAAACCTTTTGCTACAATTCTAGCTTTATAAGTATCCAAGTTTCCATGCATATCAGTTTTCTTCTTGAAAACCCACTTACTTCCAACCGGTTTGGAATTCAGAGGTGGTGTAACCAAGACCTATACTTGGTTGTCATGCACGGATTGCATCTCAACGTTCATGGCTTCCAGACATTTATCACAATCATATTGTGACATTGCATCATGGTATGCGGTTGGTTCATCCGAATCCACCACATAGCATCCATCTACGAAAAATCCATATCTTTCGGGTGGAGTGCTAATTCTACCAGATTTGCGAACGTTTTGTGTGTCCTGATCAACCATTTGATCATTCTCAACAACCTCTTGTTGATTGTTAGTGTTAACCAAACGTGTATCGGCTTGTGGTTCTCGATCCTCCTCGAGTTCCACAGTTCTACTAGTGCCTTCCATAAAGAACTTTCTTTCCAAGAACTCAGCCTTTCGAGCAACAAACACCTTTTGCTCGTTTGGATTGTAGAAATAGTATCCCATAGAGTCTTTGGGATATCCTACAAAGATACACTTAGTGGATCGGCTTTCATGTTTTTTTTGGGTGTTGCTCTTGACATAAGCCTCATGAACCCATACCTTTAAATATGATAATGATGGCACCCTTCCATGCCATATTTCAAAAGGTGTCGTTTCCAATTTCATGGTTGGTGCCATATTTTGAATACAGGCTGCGGAGATCAATGCGAAACCCTAAAATGATGGAGGTAATGTGTTTCTAGCCATCATAGATCGAACCATATCCAATAGAGTTCGATTCCTCCTTTCGGACACACCATTATGTTGTAGTGTTCCAGGTGGAGTAAATTGTGAGATAATCCCACAACTCTTAAGATGATCTAGAAAACATCATTGAGGTATTCACCCCCTCTATCGAAATGAAGTACTTTGATTGTCTTATTGAGTTGATTTTGTACTTCAGTTTGGAAGCCTTTGAAATAACAAGAACACATACCCATAGCGACTATAATCGTCGGTAAAGGTAATGAAGTATCTTTCATCATTCCTTGTCATTGTCTTAAAAGGACCACATACAATCGAATGTATGATTCCTAATAAATCTTTTGCCCTTACATTAGTTTCACTAAAGGGCTCCTTGGTCATCTTTCCCAATAAACAAGATTCACACTTATCAAATGAATCATCATTTGACTCCAAAAGACCATTCTTTTGAAGTGTATGAATGCGATCCTTGTTTATGTGACCAAGGCGACAATGCCAAAGAAAAGTCTTAGTCAAATCCAATTTGAGTATTTTGGTGCTAGACTGGTACAACAATTTATCAATGGATGTATTATCATGAAAAAAAATTCAAAAATGCAATTAAACAGGATTGGTTTAAAATAAATGACATCATTTATGAAAACATAAATACCATCGTTTACAAAACTTAAATCATAACCAAATTGTCTTAACAAGGAAACATAAATAATATTCCTAGTCAATCAAGGAGAATACAAATTTTTTTAAAAAATAACTTCCAAACCATTTGGAAGCTTCAAAACATAATCTCCTCGGGCTTGGACGTCAACCTTTTCTCCATTGCGCATGAAGAGACTTATATTTCCTTTCTTGTAATCACTTCTTCTTTTGAACTCGTGCAATGAATTGCATATATGAGTTTCACATCCGGTATCCAATACCCATGTGTTAGAAGAAATAATATGTCACACCCCGACTAGGTAGTTGCGGAAGCGTAATACGGGAATGTAACAGATAACACTGGTATCAACCACATTGTTTATAAAGAAATTCAACAAACTAATTTACATCATATTACATTGGTAGGTACTAAGTTTACAAACTAGATAAAAATCACATAACCAGTTCACGGGCTTCTTATTCATTACTACGTATTTGCATCTATTCACAGCTATTCAACTTTCCTTCTAACACCAAGCACGTAAGCAAATCATTCCAACTTCGGCTTACCTGAAAAGCATGTTAAAACGGGTCAACTACATCTAGTTGGTGAGTTTCAAGTTTCACGAGTACGAACAAAATCAGTATAGGAGTTCGTAGTTCACAATACGTATGTATATAAGTATGTGTATGATGTATTATACTAAGCCACAAGTGAACCCAAGACAGTTTGCATTGCATGGCCACCCTTGCCCATGTACTCCCGTTGGCATTTAACAGCCACTTTGCCCCAAGTATGTACTATGTCTAACACCACATAGCAGAATGTAATCAGTATAAATGACAATGTGCAACTGCGTAAACAAGTATATCCAGCATACCCCACCGTCGCCTTCAGTTGGGTTTGTCAAACCGATAGTACTATCCACACGTCACTGGCACGAAGTTAATCACTTGTGTTTGTGGGGACTTTCAAGTGTTAGTACTTAGATAATTCACATCACCACACGTTTTCAAGTATATAAGTATATGTAAACATGCTTTCCACCCCAAAAGTTCGTAAAACAGTTTAGAAAGTGGGGTCGTGAAACTCACCTTATTGTAGTTCGAGCAGGTAATATACGTCAATAAGTGTTATGCCTCGATTATAACTCGTATCCTATAATCGGTATCGTACTGTTAATACTAATACAGTGTTTAAACCAAATCGGGTTGTATAACTAGTCTGGTTATAGCTGTTAGGCCCAAAACATGACCATAGTCTTAGATTGTGACGTTGTATACTATGAAAGGTTTAAAACTGGATTTGGCTCAGTTTCACCGTTTCCGAGCCTAGCCAAGTTGATCGTTTACGCGTTTAGAGAATAGGTAAGATCACACAAACATAAGTAAATATGTTGATTGTTAAAATGATTTAATTTATGAAAGCATATTGAGGTTTTGGTATCTGGATTGATCGCAGGGTTCGTTTCCGTTTTCACACGGGTTTGATTATACAAAACGCGTACAATCTACCCGAATTGTCCGGAATTCTCTTAAAAAGTTTGTTTTTATCAATTTCATTCAAAAATACGATATTTTACCACTTTTGACATTTTGACATACCAGTCTGTCCGTTAAACACAAAACTGCCGGTTTCGGTTAAACAATTGTAGTTTAAATCTTTGATTAATCAAAACTAATTATGTACTCATATATAAATTATGGAAATTTTTGTAAAAATAAATTAAAATATGGAGAATTTTATAAAAATATTTTCAGAAATTTTATGATTAATTATCTATTTATAAAAATTCATTAAATGTGTTATAATTAAGTAATAAATATCTCGTTTATACCAAACAACATCTGAAAAATCCGATAATTTGCCAAGTGGTCTCAATATCATCACATAGCTCCTGAAAAATCTCCAGAACCTAACTCTTTGGCCAAAATGCCTTTTTGCGTGTTTTTCGGCTGTTAAAACTCGATTAAAACACAATTGCACATAAAATACCTAAACATCTCCAAATGTCCTCAAACTTTGCCAGTGATATTCACATAACATTTACGGGTTCCAAACAAAATTTCATAATTTTCATGAAGTTTAACTATTTTTCCCAAACAAACGCCAATAAACAGTAATAAATTCGCCAAATATTTTTCGTTTATCGAAAAATTACCAAATTTGAACAGGGACTCATTTCTATGATCCCTAATGTTCCTGAAAAGTTTAACAAGCTAACAACAAGCACGTCACAACCTAATACTAAACAGCCCTTAAACGAGTGTTACGGGTTTACCTTGTCGGTTTTCGATGAGTTTTGCTAGCTTAAACGACTTTCTGGGTCTCGGGTTGCAAACAGTGTATCTACATATCATATAACATCAAACAAAGCATAAATCATCCATGTGACAGCCTTGATAATTAGCGTTTCGGTTTTGGGATCAAACCGAACTTTCAAACCGTAAAAACGTTGTATTCATGTTCTAATCCGCGTTTTTGACCAAAAAAGTATATGTTCCTGGTTTGTAAAAATGTTTAACATCAAAACATGATTTAACTTGATTTTTATGGTTTTTGGATGGTTAAACATGTTTAATACTAATCAAGAACCAATTTTCTATGTTTAAATCTTACTAAACAAGTTTGAAATCTTCAAGAATTTAATGTTTACCTTTAGGGTTTAGGCTGAAAAATATGAAGGAGTCAGCTGAGATTGTTCTAGGATGGTTTGGAATATGTAAAATATCTTTAAAGTGTGACTTATCTAACAAGCTTTTCAAAAGGGGACCCCCCCTAAATTGCGTAGGAAACAATAAGGGCCCATTGGGCCTCCCTTTTGGCCCATTGGGTCCTAAGTATTCGTGCCATATGTAAACGTTGGTCCAAAATTTAATCCGGGTTCGGTTTTTCGCAAGAAAACTAGTTCGAGTGTGAAAAATAGCGCGAAAACGAGTGTTTTTAAGCTTCTTTTTGTAAAATAAGAAAAACGTACTGACTCGTTGTAAAATTCCAAAATATTTTCACGGATTGCTTAGAACATGTCATATAAGTGTTTTATAAATCTTTTTCGGCTTAACGGAAGCTACAATGCTCGTTTTGATATTAACGATTGCGTTTAAGCTTATAGTGTATCGATAAACGAAACCTTTTTCGTTTAAAGAGTTTTAAATGTACTGGGGCCTAAATATCAATATGTTAGCCTCTATAATATGTCTATAACTCGTATATGACCCCTCAGTATGTATACGGGTCATAATTAGTATCGGTCGGTTACTCGTTTAAGCACCACGAATTAACCGATTTATCGTTTACTCGCTATGTAATGAATAAGGTATACCTTGTTTTGTCACGAATGTCACATAATATTAAGATAAATATAGATCATGAAATTTGTACCTGAGGTTTGCCCCGCATCCCTCTTAGCTTTCAACTCCTTGAGGTAGGTTGGAAAATTTCTCATCGAATGTCCTATCTCTCCACAACCAAAGCACGGATCCTCATAGCTAACCTTTAGCTTCTTTCGTTTTGATTCCGCCTTTTCCTTTCACTTGAACCTACCCTTGACTTGCCCTTAACCACTAGCAACCTTTGCTTTGGGTTCCGGGTGATGCCTCTTCTTCAAACCACCTTCATTGATCGTAACAACGGGTAAAACCTTTTTACCCTTTCCGGCTTTGGCTGTTTTGTGCATTGCGTGAAGCTCACCAATACTCTTGTCCCATTCATTAATGTTTTAATTCATAACAAATGTCTCAAACCTTTTAGTTAAGCCATTAAGGATCATATCCGTGGCTAACTCTTTTGAGACGGGACAATTAAGCCGTTCAAGCCGAACAATGTGGCTTTTCATCTTAAGCACATAAGATGAGAAAGATTGGGTTTCTTCAATACGACATGCGTGAAATGCTCAAACCGTTTCGAAGTGTTCCACCCTAGCTTGAGTAAGGAACATTTATTTAAGTTGGGTGATCATGTCATATGCCCCATGATTCTCGAAATCCATTTGGATCTCGGGAATCATTGTTCCCAACATGAGGCAACAGTCTTGCACCGAATCCTCGGTGTATTTAAACCAATCATTGTAGGCATCCAAGTCATTTACATCAGGTTCATCAGGAATAGGGTTGTCCAAAATATAGGATTTCTTTTCTTGCTTGAGAACAATTCTCAAGTTTCGATACCAATCCAAAAAATTGTTGTAATTCAGACGATCCTTATCCATAATGGATCTCAGTGACAGATTATGCATAGGTGGGATAATTCCGTTAGGTGGGTTATTTGCGTCCATCTATAAATTTAACAAAGCTCAACTTTAGTATTTTCGATATCATTAATAAATTTTAATCGTTAATACTCTTTGATGTCTCCAAGACAATTAATGATTAAAATCTAGAACCCAACGTTACATTTAAATAGTAGTTAGGTGACCTTTATTCATTAATGGATTTTGTTCTTGAATTGACCACTAGACATGATCACATTAATGGATTTTGTTCTTGAATCAAAATAAAGGATTTTAGGTAGGTCCACATCTGAAGGTGGCCTTTGATCTCTTTGCAGTCTTGACCTTGTAGTAGTTGGAATAGGGACACTTACAGTGGAAGACCTTGAAGTATATTGTCTTTTAGGTTGAGGTCTTCTCACATGCCTTTTTGTTTCATACATCTTTACAATATCAACATTTTTCATCATGATCACCTTTATGTAATCACCCCCTTATTTTGACAAAGTTTTGATCATCTCCATTGTCTCTCTATCAATATGTTCAGTTGGAGGAGTTCTTTTTCTTTGAATCGGTTGCCCCTTTGGTCCATATTACGGTGACATTAATCTTTTTGTTCTTCTTTTGCTTTCTCCCATAGAGCTTTTTCGGTGCAAAATAGTTCTTTCAATTGCGCTTGGCCAAGATTATCAAAAACACTTGCAGACATCCCTTTGTTAATCATGGCTTGTCTCAAGGTTCTGATTCTATCTGCATCTTCCCATGGTAAGAGATTGGTTCTTGTACTTGTTTTAACTTGTTCTTCTTTCACTTTAGTTATACGGGAAGGAGCTTGAGTTGGTTTATTGCTTGTATACTGATCATTCAGCTCCTCCACGTACTTTGCCAATTCAGATACGTAAAGTCTTTTCTTTTTACCAGCAGTCAGAGTTTTTCTTGTCTCCTTCACCCCTCGCCACCATCAATCTTTCCAATAAAACTTCTTTATCATGAGCCCATTTCTTTTTCTCTCCTCCTTAGCTTATTTTGAATCTTTTATCCTTCATAGTTTCATTTGTCTAGCAGCAGCATATGCTTCCCTTTTTAATCTCCGTGATATTTGTCTAAGCATCATCCCTACCTCTTTCTTCTGCATAATTTCATTATGTTCAAAAGGAATTCCATTATCAACTAGGAATTCAATTTTTCCTATAAACTTCCTTAACACACTAGCTCTTCCATTTAGTTCTTCAACTTTTCTTTGTTCAAGTGTTTTCTTCTCTTCTTTTTAAATTCTTTCTAGTGTGGACTTTTAAACACTTTCAAGATCCTCATAGACATATGGCCTAATTGTTTATCAGAGAAGTTATGGAGCCTCAGGTAAGTTAGATATTTCTGTGTAAGCCTATTTCTCTTCTCTCTCATATTTTTTACTTCCTCTCTCTGTTTGTCAAACAATAACTCCAATTGTTCTTCATTCATTCTGCCAACTCCTCAAATCCAAACCGTATCCCATTAGTTGTACAATCCTGGGATCTTCCCTCTTTAATTCATTAAGTCTAGCTTGAATATTTTCCGTGTGTATTTCAGTCAAAGCCACATGGGAAGAGGTGTGTTCTTTCTCTTCAATTTTCTCCTCATTTACCTCCTCATCTTCAAAATATGATAGGTCATTCAAGGCATCAGTTTTGGTGTCATCTACAGGTTTCACAGATTGCAAATTACAACATTGATAGCTGTTTTCTTTTCTTTAGGCATAGCCTCCTCAGGAATGTTTCCATAACCAAATCTTTTTGCTTTTATGGAGTATCTTAATAAGTCAGTTGGCCAACTCTTTTCGTTTTTCTTCATCTCATCAAATAAGCTTTGGAACATCATTTCATTTTCTTTGTTTACCATTTTCTCATGAATACTTTTTCCATCAAGATTAGTCACCAACTACATATCAGATTTTTCAGTAATAGGTTCAGCAGTTGGAATAGTTACTTCAGGTTTAGGAACTTGATCTGTTGTATTTTCAGGGGTTTTGGGTTGTTGAAATTTGTATATGACAATTGCCAATTCCATGTCAACTTCTACGTCTTGTCGTAACCTCAACAACCCCTCAATTACCTCTTGTTCAACCTCCCCTTTCTCTTCATATAACTTCTTCCTCAACTCATATTTCTCCAACAGGATCCTTTGTTCTTCCACATCCTTATCAGTTAAATATATGTTCAACATATCTCTTTGAATCTACTCTCCAAGATTTTTATCATGTCTTTTGATTCCTTCAACTGATTCATAAACAAAAAGTAGTTCATCACTGGATTCAATTCTTATTTGTTTCTAGGGTTGCAGCTGGCTTTCATGTTTAGCAATAGCCTTGCCCTTGATTCTTCTTCTTTCATCTTTTGTATCTTCCAGTCTTGATAGACCTACTTCCCTCACCATATTGGTTGGGAATTCATCAACCCCTCTCATTAAATCATCTAATTCTTCATCAACTGCTTTCCCTTTCTCTACCACAATCAGAGATTCAATGTCTCCATATAGTATATCAAGATCTGAATCATCTTGATTTTCATCATTATTGTCTCCAGTATTCGTAACATAATTAACTATCCCTTCTTCAATAACATTTTCAACAATATTCTCCACAATCACATCATCATTCACCTCATCTTCATTGTTCATTTCCACATCATTCACATCTTCATCAATGTTCATTTCAACAGCATTGTCTGTCTCAACCTCATTCTCATTCACTTCAGCCTCATCTTCAATTTCATCATTATTCTCTTCAGTCCTTTCACCATCTCCTGAACAATATCATTAGAGACATCAGCCTTATACCCTTCATTATCCTCCTCATCATCCCTTTCCTCCTCACTCCCATATAACTCTCCAAGACTTTTCAACATATCCTCCTCAACAACATTTATACAAGAAACATGTAAATTCTCCCCCTGTTTTGGTGAATCTATGGTCTTCTTGACCTCAGCCACCAGGGTTTGAATTTTTTGAAGAGCCTACTCTAGTTGATTCTTTAAGTCTACATTTTGTTTCTTTAAATCTTGATTCTCAGTTTTCAAGTCAGAATTTTCAAGAACTAAATCAAAAATCCTCTTCAATAGGTGATGGGATGAAACTGGGGAAATGAGATTAGAATCGGAATGGTCAGAGTTGGTTGGTAATGGGTTGATTTTTGTATAAGTGGTGATTGGCTATATGTGTAGAAGGGGATTGGGATGTTGCATTTTGTTCATTGTTGATGGAGTGTGATGGTGATTGGTATGGAGTGTTTGGTTGGTTTATGAGATGAGATGAAATGTATTATTGTATATAAGGTTTAGGCTTAGAGTAAGTTTGGGTTTGGGTTAGTGTACAGAATTGGGTTTCGGTTTCAGTTTCAACGGTTGGGGTTTGTGGTTCAAAGGTTTGGATTTATTGGGAACTTGGTAGTTATGGGATGTACAATCCATGAGGATGGTCTTGGTGTAGTGGTGAAGGGATGTATGGTTCATGGGTATAGTCTTGATATGGAGATTGGTGTTGTGGTGAAGTCGGTGGTGTTGAAACATGTTGTCCATGTTCAAACCATCTTGATTTTCATTATTGTCTGTCTCCCTTGAACTTGTGTTATAATTCATTCACAACTGTATTCACAACATCATTAACATTAACATTATCATTCTCAGCCTCTCTCTCTATCTCCTTCTACTTTAACAACAATATTAACTTCTTCTTGCTCATCATCTCCCCTATTATCGTTCTCCTCATCAGAATTAGACATACCATCATCATCCTCACACTCACTACTTTCCTCATCACTAGTCACCCTAGGTATTTCAGGGACCTCCATAATCTCCACTTCATTGTCAACCAACCATGGTACATGTTTAAAATGGCTAGTTGGACCCAATCTGTTTATACGTCTAAATATATTTGGGTCTTGGAACACATGTATAATTCCAGATGTTCGAAGATCCGGACTCAGAATGATAAAAATAATCTGAAGAAATCTTGGATACATCAGGAACCGATCCTTTTCCAGCTTCCTCAAGTGTACCACCAGGCCTTAGAAAATCATCCTCGAAAATTTGAATGGCCTATCATAAAAAACAGCAATAGTGGCTACGGATATTTCCCTACTCATTAGGGTCCAATTTCCCCTCCGTGGTGTGAAGCCCTGAATAATATGGTGGATAAGAAATCGGTATAACACCGGGAACATCCCCTTCTGAAATTGACCTTCATGCACATTCCCTTGATACCCCATTGTTTCTTGGAAAATCCTCAACAATCGCTGGGTAGTGTATGACAGTTGGAGTTCAAGATCATCTTAAAGTTGAAGGATTAAGCTCAGATAAGGTTTTCGGTAAGTTCCACTTCCATTCCTGTCAATATGGCTTCAATTATGCTCCCATTTATATCATATTCCATCTGTGCCGTTCTCCAGAAATCGAGATGATGATTTCTGTATATCACTGGACTTTCGGTCATAGCAAACCGAAGACTGGAGCGTACTAACCACTGTATCATCAGCTCGACAAGCCTGTTCTTCTCATTAAGTTGGATAAAGGCGCACGTTTTTTTTTTGGCTCAAAAGGATAAACCATTTTTCTAGTTCTTCAAAAAATTAATAACCATAGTCCAGCAGTTGATTCTGAATCTAGAGGACTTGAGCACACAAAGCAGAGGCAACATTATACTCAGCTTCAGTAGTATACATTGAAACAATTGTTTTCTTTTTGCATTGACATGACACTAGCATGTCTCCAAAGAATTGACAACCACCTGAAGTAGGCTTTTTGCTCATATTACATCCATCATAATCACTGTCTATATATGCAAGTAGATCAAAGGCATGGTTCTTATAAGACCATATACCCAAATCATGTTTTCCTTTAAGATATCTAAAGATTCCCTTGACAACAATCATGTGTGAAGCCTTTGGATTTGATTTGAATCTTGCACACACACATACAGCAACCATAATGTTAGGTCTTGAAGTAGTTAGGTATATTAGTGATCCAATCTTTGCTCTATACTCATGTTCATAAACAGGCTCCCCATTTTCATCTGCTACCATCTTCTCATGTCTGTCCATTGGAGTAGAAGCAGTCTTCAAGTCTTGATATTTGAACTTATTCAAAATGTCTTTTACATACTTAGATTAACAAATGAATATACCACCTTTCTTTTGTTGAACTTGCAATCCAAGAAAGAAATTCATCTCACCCATAGAGCTCATACAATACTTGGACTTCATAACCTCCTCAATCTCCAAGCACATATGTTCATTTGTAAATCCGTAGATGATGTCATCAACATTTACTTGAACCAGAAGCAAATCTCTTCCTCTTTTCTTGTAGAAGAGTGTCTTGTCAATGGCTCCCCTTTGAAATCCATTAACAAGTAGATGGTTTAACAAGTCATCATACCAAGCTCATGGAACTTGATGTAGTCCATATAGAGCTTTGTTCAGTTTATAAAATCTATTAGGATACTCAGGATACTCCAAACCTGGAGGTTGAGTGACATACCTCCACTTCTATCTTGCCATTTAAGAAATAAGATTTGACATCCAATTGAAATATTCTGATATTTTTAGAAGCAACATAGGCTAAAACGATTCTAATAGCTTCTAGCCTTGCTACTGGAGCAAACACTTCTTCAAAATCTATCCCTTCTTCCTATAAGCATCCTAGAGCCTTGCTTTGTTTTTCATGACAATCCCTCCTTCATCATTCTTAAACCTGAAAACCCATTTGGTACCTGTTGCAAACTTTCTTCTTGGCTTATCCACAAGTTCCCAGAGTTTCAAATTTCTAAACTGAGCCAACTCCTCTTGCATAGCTTCCACCCAACTATTGTCTTTCAAGGCTTGAACTATGTTCTTGGATTTAATTTGGGATAAAAAGAAGGAGTACAAACAAATGTTTACAGATTCAGATGCACTTTTTGTA
Source organism: Bidens hawaiensis (assembly GCF_021521415.1). Taxonomy (NCBI): domain Eukaryota; kingdom Viridiplantae; phylum Streptophyta; class Magnoliopsida; order Asterales; family Asteraceae; genus Bidens; species Bidens hawaiensis. The sequence continues at coordinate 163,021 of NW_027505605.1, forward strand.
ACTCTCATGCAGATCACCAATAATGTTTTCAGCATGATGATTTCTTTCAACAAAAGAAGTTTGGATGATTTGATTTGAAGAATTATTGAATCAAGATTTGTATCATTGAGATTAGGTTCATCAATGACTTAATCTAATGCTCCATTATTCATATCATTATGTTCTTCAACAATATGGGTTGATGATGAAGCAAGATCACTTCCAATGTTCAAGTCTTGAAACAAGGTTTCAAATCTATATTGTATATTAGCTTGTTCTTGATCTTGCTTGTCACTTGTATATCCATCATTCAAGACATGATTTTCTTGATCTTGTTGATTATCAGCATGTTCATTTTGTTCTTCATCAGATTCAACATCAAAAACATTCTTTCCAAAAGAATATTGAGTGTTTTTATTAGCAACCTTGGACCATAATCTGTCCAAATCAACATTCTTCTCTGAAGCAGCTTTAGGGACACTTGTTCTAAATAAACTTTCTTCAAGTATTCAGGGTAAATTTTGAAAGATTTGATTAACTTCTCTAGATAAAATAGCCATGATGTTCCATTAACAGTGTTGAATTGATTTTCATTGAAGATAATATCTGAAGATTCTATCACACTTAAATAATCTTTCACATATACTCTGTAAGCCTTTGAGTGTGCGGAATATCCAACAAATAAACAATCTAAAGATTTAGATTGAATTTTTTTCAAATGGTCTTTTGTATTCAACAAAGAACACTTGCACCTAAAAGGCTTAAGGAACTTGATGTAGGGTTTTCTCTTGAACAAAATTTCATAGGGAGTTTTGTCTTGACTTTTGTTGAGAAGGACCCTGTTTTGAACATAGCAAGCAGTGTTAATTGCTTCTGGCCAAAATGTAACAGGCAAGTAAGCATCAGATAACATGGTTCTTGAGCCTTTATCAATGTTCTGTTCCTCCTTTCTGCAACTCCATTCTGTTCACGAGTCCTAGGAGCACTGAATTTTTGAAAAAATCCTTTTGCTTGACAAAATTCAGTAACTACCCCATTCTTGAGCTCGGTTCCATGATCACTTATCATGACCTTTACCCTTGCATCTAGTTGATTCTCAATCATTCTCACACAGCTTTTGATCATTCCAGCAGCCTCATCCTTTGAGTTCAAAAAATAAACCCATGTATATCTTGAAAAATCATCAATGATCACCAAACAATATCTCTTCTTTCCAATACTTGGAACACTCACAAGCCCAAAGAGATCCATATGAAGCATCTCAAATACTTTTTCAATGGAGTTTATGAGTTTTGTATTGTGTGATGATTTGTCCTGCTTTCCATTTTGATAGGAAATGCACTTGTCATCTAGCTTGAACTCTCTTGTGGTTAAACCAATGATATATTCACCTTTAACAAGTTTGTTCATATTCTTCAAATTGACATGACAAAGCTTTCTGTAGCCACAGTTTTGTTTCATTTTCAGTGGCTTTTGACACAAAATAGGTACCACATACATAAATGGCATCTTTCATCCTTAATTCATACAAATTTCCATTTTTAGGGGCCATCATTATGATCATATCAGGAGGAATTACAAATTCAGGTTTGAGGATGAAACAATAAAAGTCATCAAATCTAACCTTATAACCTTTGTCACACATCTAAGATATGTTTAAAAGAATATATTGTAATTCTTCAACATAGAAAACATTATCAAATGACACTTTTCCATTGGTAAGGATGCCTTTTCCCACGGTTTTTCCTCCATTTTTAACACTACCAAATGCAACTGGCCCTTCATGTTTTTCTTCATAGTTGACCAATGATCTTTTGTCACAAGTCTTGTGCTGGAACATCCACTATCTAAGTACCATACATTATTCACTGGAGTAGACCGTTCATGCATAAATCAAAGAAAAAGAATTAGTTAAGTGATGACATACAAGTTGATTCAGCTTGCAAATTATCAGCAACATTATCAACTGTTGCATCTAGTTTAGGTTCCTCATAACCAAGCTCACAAGAATCATCAGATTCATAGCCAGTATAATATGAGTTTCCAACGTAGGGAATTATGCAGGTACATTCTTCAATAGCTATTTCTGTCTTCATGGTGGTCATTTGAATTTTGGATTTTTCTTCCAAAGAAAGCCATGTGGTTTAAAACCATTCTTCAACATAAATTTCTCATCTCCAGTAAGTACATCTGATTTCTTTTTATTTAGAATTTTCTTCTTAAGCTTGCTCTTTGTTTCACCAAAGATTGACTTTTCAGAGTTGCAGACTTTTCAGAAATTCGTGACTTAACAAATTAAGGTCTGTTTAGTTTCTTCAGCATTGGAGCCCTTTTCTTGTCATTCACCTCTCTTTTCTTTAAAACTACTTGACTTGATTTTCTACCATCTTCTAACCCTTGATCAAATATTCACTGTATCTTCTTTTGAACAATGCAAAGTCTTGTCCAAATTTTGCATGGTCTAGGACATGAAATGGTTCAGGAATGAATCTTTCCTAGCATGTCAACTTGATGACCATAGACATCACAAACTTTGCACCAAACATGTCCTTTGAACTTTTCACTTGAGTTACCCACCTTGTATCTTTCATTGGGTCTAGGTGGATCAACACCAATAGTCTTTTGATGAGTGATGAGACCATTAAAGTTTATTGGAAATGGCTGAAATTGTTCAATTTTTGTTTCTTCTCTTGACACAATACCCTTCACAAAATTTATTTTCTCCATATTGATTTGGCTATCTTGTTTATCACTTATTTTTCTTGACCATCTTCTGATGTAATCATCCATGCTTTCCACCTCTCCAACATCAAGCAGTTCTTGATTAGAGAAAACTGGATAAACACGAAGAAATAGATCATCATTTTTTATGGTTTCTTCATTTTTCTTGTTGTTCTTGACATTTTCCCTTTTTGGTGACACTTTGCTTGTTGATCTTTCAATGTTTTTCTTTCCCTTGGATCCACCACATAGATCAAATAACCTATGTTCCCTTCTCATTTGCTGATGATGTTTTTCATTTTGGGAGTAATCTTTGGCAAAAAAGGAATCTTGTCCTTTTAACTTTGTTTACCCCTTTTCATTTCTTTTAAACTTCCACAGCTTGAACATTTGTCACTTGAATCACTCAAATCATCCTTATTCAACAAATCATAATCTTGATCATCCAATGATACTTGGACACCAACAGATTTTTCAACTGATCTTTTTTTTTGTTTCAACAGCCTTCATCACAAACTCACTCTTGTCATCAACCTCTGCCATTTTATAGTTTTCAACAAACTCCTTTCGATCTTCAAACACATCTCTGAATTGATCAAGATAAACACTTCTCTTTTCCTTATCCACCATAAATGAGCAATTATCCTGAAAGGGTAGAGGAACAACTTTGTACTTATCCTCCTCTTTGATCTTCTTCAAATTTCCACAAATATTCTAGTGGACACCAAATTCTTTAGAAAATCAACCTCAACTTGAAGTTGAGTATTCCTCAACTTCTCATCATGATACATATTCTTTAATCCTTCAATTTCAGTGGTATATCTTGATTGAATGTTGTAACCGTCCATACAGTCCTGTTCCGAACTCTTAATTTGGTTTTCATATGTCAACTCACTCATTTCATAAACATTTATCATGCTTTGTTTCTTAAAGCACTCACTTTGCAATTTACCAACTTCCTTTCTCAAAATAATCATTCATTTCAAGTAATTCAAAGTTTGAGGGATCTCAATGTACCTGAGATGAAGAGAACTCAGCATCATTTCCAATATTTGTCATGAATGCCACGTTAGCCTTCTTTATTTCTTCAGCATGGTTACTAGTCAAATATATCATCTTGTTGTGGTTGAGTTAGGGTAACATTTACTTGATTTCTTGGCTGATTGGCATTGTTCCTACTTTGATTGGTAGGAGCTTGGGGAGGGATTTGTTGGTTTCTCTTAAATGGTGGTTGTTGTGGAACAACTTGTTGTTGAAAGTTGTTGTTGTTGTTGAATTGTCTTTGTTGGCCTTGATTATGACTTCCGAATTGGAATTGGTTTCTTTGTTGGCTATTTTTTTGAAACTGTCTTGGATGGTTGCATTCTCTAGCAAAATGTTCTGGTAGTTGACAATTATAGCAAATTTCTTTGGAACTTGTCAAATCCAATTAGGTCATTTGGTCCAGTTTCAAAGACCTACCAGTTCGGTTGTATAGTCTTTTACTTCTTACAGCCAACATGGCAGCTTGCCACTTAAGATCCATATCTTCCAAATCATCAGCATCAATTTGTTGAAGATCCTCTTACTCCACACTTGTGTGAATTAAATTCTTGGGCATAAATGCATTGTAAGAATCAGTGAACATTGAGAAGAGAGCTTGATAATCATTTCCATGATTAATATTTCCAGCAACATAGGGAGCATGTCCACTAGCCATTGAGGATGTGTCATTATCATCCATCAATTGAACATTAAATCTCGACTGCCCACTTTGATTGCTAGACTGACCAACAACAAACACTCTTGGGGTTTCAGCATTAAACTCAGTTGAATCTTCAATTATAGGGACCTGCTGTTGGTTCTTTGTTGACAGATTTCCCAAAGGTTCAATTAGAGCATTTGCAACTTGGAAGGTTGGCTTATCTTCCTTGATAATATGATTCTCAATCATTTCATGCTCAGCAGCTTGTAAAAAAGCAGATAACATCATCAAGCTTGAATGTTGGAAAATTAGCCTTTTCTTTGATGAACTTGCTTGCAGTGTACCATTCGACAGAAAAAGATGATAACGGTTTCTTGTTTAAATCAAAATCTGTTATTGCAAGGTCAGTGGTTCTGATTTCATTAACTATGGCAATAAACCTTTGCAAAACAGATTTCAACCTCTCACTTTCATTGAACTTGAATTTATCCAGTTGTTGCTTCAGTCTTCCTTTCTTGATGTGTTTAAGCTCAGTATTTCCATTAAACATTTCCACTATGGCATTAAACACAGCCTTTGCAGTAGTGTGATGAGCCACACTAGTCAAAATTTCCCATGACAGACCATGTTTCAGCATAGATAGTGCTCTATCATCTTTCTTTTTCATCTGTATTTCCAAGTTTTGATTATTGGATGTGCCAACAGGAACATATTGGCCATTTTTAATTGAATTCCACATGTCAACATCGTTATAGCACAAAGCTACCTCAAACAGAACCTTCCACTTAATATAATTTTCCTGTCCTAACAATCCCGTAATTTTGTTAGTTGACACTTCTTGATCATCCATTACTCTAGACATGTTTTTGGTATTTTTAAAAGATTTTAGAAATGAAAAATTACTTTAAACGTGAAAAACTTTAGAAAAACAACCGGATCCGTGGATAACATCAATAGATCTGATGAAACTAGGTTGATAAGATCAAGATCTAGACCCAAAAGGAAAGTTATCAATGTAAATCTAAGAAAAGAGAACTTTTAAACCTCAATAATCATTAGATCTGAGAAAATGAAAAAACAGAGCAGCTGAAGTCATAAATCAATGAAACAATGTTCAGCTGACATCATCATTCTTCATATTCAAAATCAGCAGAATATTCAGTAAATCTCACAATCAGTAACAAATCTTCACAAGTGCAGAGATGAAGTTCTAATACCACTTTTCAGGACCGATCTATAAACAACAACAATCAATCTTGTAGCCAACGACAACATGTTGACAAGACGGTTACGAGTTCTGCTCTTGTGAAGATCCAATGAAAATTAAAGGGAAAATCAATAATATTCAAATTGTTTCTAGACGAACAGAAATGTAGCAAACACACAAAGTAACTCAAAAGATTTCCGTTAATATTGTGAAGGATACAACAAAAATCACTTAGGGTTTCTAGGTGGAATGTTTGTATTTTCTGGCAGCTTTCCATACAAAGATATTCTTTTTCAGAAAGTGGCAGCCGTTAAATCACAATATTCGTTCTGTGTCCAATTTCATTAATGTGCCCTAAAGTTCCTTAAATAGGCATGCTTGACATCTTCTAGAAACCCTAATTATTGATACATAACATATTCAAACTTATTAAAAAATATTACAAGTGTAAACAGGTCTTCGAGTAAGCTTGTAACTTTTATCTTTGTGGAGCAGACCTTGTAACCATAAGTGTGATTGGAAGAGTTCTCCGATTAAGTTTTACTTAAAATATTTTCCTTAGAAAATATTCTTCAAGCAGACTTCAATCTTCATGATATTACCAAATTTTGCCCGATAATATCCTATGAGCAAAGTTGCTCATCTTTGATCCCTTCTACCTTTTGTCTTTAACTTATCTGAACAAGTTAAATGTGCTGGTGACACTGTAGCTTGCTCGAGGTTGAACCTTGTTTGTTGGAAGTCCTTAGGATTATTTCTTCAATAACCTCCTTCAAGTGTGCTTGGACCATTATTTATTAATAAACCTAGCTCGATCCACCAAAAAACTTGGTTTTAGCTTGGTTAAGTCAAGGGCTTGCTCTAAAACAAACCTTTCTCGACTTGAAGAACAACCATGCTTGATGAAGTGTAGTTTGCTCGAACTAACACTTAGAAGAATTCTAGAATATAACTTTACTTGAAAGTAAAATACCTTTCTTGAATAAGTCTTGGCTTTCTCAAAGTTCCAAGTTTGCTCGGTTTTCATACTTAGCCATTTCTGAGGAAGTTGAGAAGATTCCAATTTTTCCTTTGTTTAATCTTGATCCCAGCATTATTTTACTTTGACCATGGAATTACCAGAATCTATCTTTCAGCAAGTCAGTTGTATTAAATTTTGTGTTGCCTTATTCCAACATTTGAGAATGAGGAGTATGGAAAATACCGAGGACAACAAGAAGTTAATGCTTAAGTTTCAGTTCAGAAACTACTGTCTTTTAAAAAGGGAAACCATAAATGAGATGTTGACAAGATTCTGTAATTAAATTTTTGAAATGAAGAATTTTAAGATGGAACTTGGAGAAAGTGATCATATAGATACTTTGAAGACTTCACTACCTTCTTCATATTCTACTTTTCTGTTAGTGCTCAAGGAGAATAATTTCTTCGAGAATGAAGAACTCACTACTATGGAATTTGTACAAAAGCTAGAAGAAAGAGACTTGAAGCATCGAAATTCCTCAAAAAATAATCAAGACCCTACTTTGTATGGAGGATCACTCCCTTTGAATATCAACTATGTCCCGACTACTTCCTTTTATTCACAAGTTGTTGGAGAGATTATACATGGTGGTGATTTTGGTCCTAATGTATCTTTAATGGTATCTTGATCTGGTATTTCATTTGCAGGTATAATTTCTCAGAATTCACAACCACCACAAGTAAACATGAAGGAGGCTAAACAACAATTTGTCTTCATGTTTGCATTCATGACATTATACGGATAGTTGGTGGGTAGCAATATTGCTACAAGTAATTTGATAGATGAAGTCTACGATTAGATCGATCCAGATGATCTTATGCTTATGGAACTTAAGTGGAACATGGTTATTTTTTAGAGGAAAGTGAAAAGGTTCATTAAATGGATAGGGAAGGACTTGCCAACATTGAAAAAAATAATTGGCCTTGGATAAATTAAAAATCAAATGCTATAACTGTCACTTTGATAAAGATCAAATGTTATAACTGTCACCTTGATAAAATGGCCTTGATAAAGAATCAGTCACTTTGCTAAGGAATGTGACAAACTAATGAAGGAATATTCAGGACCCTGGACTCAGGATAGAAGTTCAAACAAGCAATACAACTCTTAGGTAAAAGAGAAGTCAACAGGGGTGAATTAGTTAAGCCTGGATGGTCACAAGACTTGATTGCTAATGAAGGAATCGATTGGTCTTAATGACTGTTAGGTAACTCACATAATGAGAGGTTTGTTTGAAAAAATCTGGCTTTGTTTGAGCAACATCAGAGGTTTGAAGTTAACAATGGTTCGTGATAACTACCGACAAGCAGTTAAAACTGAAGAAAAAGAAAATGAAAAAATTAAAGCTTTGTCGGAAAATAATCGATCTAAAAGCATACGTGAATGTTAAATTAATCTTCAATGAGAATCAATTTCAAGAGATTTTAAAACTAAGAACATATGTCACAAAGTTGAAAATGAGATGTTAGAACTGAAGAATTAACTAGGAAAGTTCAGAGATTCTTCATTTCTACTAAATAAAATCATTGGGGTTAATAATAACCAACAAAAGAATGGTAAAACATGTTTTGGATTTGTTGAAATCCCTCCTCCATTCGATAACGATTATACTATTATTCCAAAAACATGTTAATCCTATTGTTACTGAGAGTAAAGTTAATCATGAGGCGAATGCTAAACCTATTAAATATGTCAATGAAAAATAAGTTCCATTTTCTCATATTCATAGTAATGTTGTTTTCACTGAAAAATAATAGTGATGGTTTTGTTGTAGAAATAGATAAGCCACATGTGGTTCACAAGAATAAGAATATTTTTCAAGAAAATCATATTCTTTGTGAGCCACATGAATTTGAAAATGTGATTTATGGTTCAAGATTCACAAATGTTAAAGAAAAACAATCAGAAAAACCTACGATTTCTTAAAAGGACTTGATGAAAATCATCAATCCTACCAAGAGAGGTATTGTTTCAAAAGGACGGGTTAATAAACTTAAAGGGGTCACTAAAGTATTCAATGAAAAAGATATCCCTTTGAGTTTAGTGACACTTGAATTAATTGATCGTGTATTTCAAGATGAAACATCAAGTTCGATTGAACTTGAAAAAACTTTTAAAAATTCAAAAATGGCTAACAAAACACAAGCTTAAAGGAAATCAAGTTTGTTGAAACCTATAAAATTTTTAAAATCATCTGGATTGGAGAATGTTACAAAATGCACCAATATAGAATTTTATTAAAACAGAGAGGCAAATAACATGGCTTGTTCTATTTCAAATATTATGGTTGACTTTTTTCAACCTATTGATTCACCACCAGTATTCGTGGATGTAAGAAGGTGCTTCTCATGTGGTGAACTCGGGCATGTTGCAATACAATGTGGAACTAAGGTAAAATCGAATGAAAACCCTTTAATCAAGGAGGAAGTTCCTTTGATTAAAAGTATTTTGAAAAGACAACCTATACAAGTTAAAGTGATGAGCCACAAATCATGTTTCATGATACTAATCCGAGAAAAGTTGTTCGGGTAAATTTTGAAGTTTCTAAAATAAATTGCAAACCCGTTAAACTTGTTAAACCGATTTGAAATAATACATATTCAGGTGTGATTCAAGATGGATATCTCAAAAAGAAAGTCAAAGAAACCTTTGACTTATACTCAATTTCATCAATCACACATGAAACGTAAGAATAATGTTTATCAAAAGAAACAAAATAGGAGCCCAAGACTGAGGCTTGGGCTGCCTTTTTGAACTAATCATTTACTTTGTTGTGCAGAGTTCATCCAAAACTGTTCTAGGCGACAAATGGATCATGGATTGTGGATGCTCTTGGAACATCACTGGCAATCTTAATCTTCCTACAAATGTTAAAGACATTCAAGGGGGTTATGTGGCGCTTACTGGTAATCAGGGTGGATTTATTACTAAAGAGGGAGAAGTCTCGAATTATTGTATTACTTTCGAGAGAGTAAATTATTGTGACAAAGTGGTTCATAATCTGTTGAGCTTTTCACAGATTTGTGATAAAGAGTATACCACTTTATTTACCGATAAAGAGAGCGTTATTCTGAAACCGGATTTGTTATTTTATCGAGGACATGGTTGTCATGCGATCACCTCGATCAAATGATATCTATGTTCTTGATATGGCGTCTAAAGCATTAATCTTCTTCAACTACAATGTGTTTCATCTCAAAAGCTACTGAGAAGGACACGATCTTATGGAACAAAAGGATGGGTCACATTCAAGTTCGTAAAATGAATTATTTGACCACAAATGATTTAGTGGATGGCGCTTCCCTGAGGCATTTCAAGATGGCTGACCACTGTATTGCGTGTAAGAAAGGAAAATAGAAGAAGAAATCGCACCCGTTGAAGTAGAACAATTCCATAGACACTCCTTTAGAGCGACTTCAAATGTATTTATTTGGTCCAGTGAAGCGGTCGAGTATTGATGGAGATCTTTATTGTTTAGTTGTCACAGACGACTATACAAGATTTTCTTTGGTGTTATTCATGAACACAGAGGTTCAGACACCAGTTCTTATACATAATTTGGTCAATAAGATCGAATCTCTTTACAAACATAAAGTGAGACTTATTCGATGTGATAATCGCACGGAGTTCAAGTATAGTATGATTGACTTTTTCTAAATTAAAAAACGAATCTATCATGAATATAGTGCTCCGTATGTGCCACAACAGAATGGTGCAGGTGAAAGGAAGAATATGACGATTACTAAAGCAGCTAGAACTATGTTGGCAGATTCAAAGCTTATCATTCAATTTTGGAACGAGGCTGTGAATACCTCATGCTATATATTAAATCATGTTCTAACGGTTAAGAAGCACAAGAAGACAAGCTATGAGCTGCTTAATAACCGTAAACTGAACCTTCAATTTCTCGAATCATTTAAGTAGGATACATGATGTATGGCCTTGATGATGTGAAATTTTATGAGAGAAACAATCATAGAACGGTAAAGTGTCTCGTCAACCTTCTTCCCGGTGGGATCATGTAACGATTCCGGCAGAATCAGGTATACCCTAACCGGTATTTACTATTTATGTGTTATTTAATAGTGAATATATGAATTATACTGCGTTTATACGAGTATGTATGATTCACAGTACGGATTATACTCGATTATACAGTTAATCGTATTGGAAATACGATTAACCGATTAACGGTTATTGAAGCCCGAACGAATCGAGGATTACGTTATAGACGATATATATAATATTTAGTGATGTTTACGAAGTGTTAAAGCTTCGGGATAAGTGAATTAGCACAGAAAAAGAAATTTCGATTAATGGTACGTCGGTACATTAAACGAAACCTTTAATACCAAACCGAGCAAGAGACGATCGATCAAGCCGAAAAAGATGCGCGATTATTAATAATATGATGTTCTAAGATAATAAATGCCATGGTTAAAGTTTTTAAAGTTTTTAAATCGGTTTTACATAAAGTTCTTTTTTAAGCCGAAAACGACCATTTTCGCCTCGTTTTAAGCCGAATTAAACGTTTAACCGAAAAACGAACTGAACCGGATTATCCAAAACATTATCCAGATTACAAAAATCTGAATGAGTGGCTAAGATTTAAGAAGTGGGTCCCACCCCACCCCTTTCTTTGGGCCGATCGGAATAAGGGGGTAAAACCCCTTTTCCTTATTATTTTTTTTTTTACAAAAACATTCAACAATCTTCATTTTTCTCTCAAACCCCATGAACTAAAAACCAAGTTTTGTAGCAAGAACAACGAGGTAAAGATCGAGTTATATTCGTTTTCATCTTCCTTTCTCTAGTTTATTTGCAAGAAAATGAGGTTTTAAGTGAAAAAGGGTGAAAACCCGAGATGAAACCGATTCTTGCATGATCAAGTGATGTATACGGGTTATACAAGGGATCTTGGTCCAAGAAAGGAGTTAAACGAACCAAAAACGAATTTTTACGGTTTAAATCTTTGTTTTTAAATCAAAACCGAAACCATGAAAGAAATGGCTTGATTGTGGGTGTAACTTGCTTGGTGTGGTGTTATTTTTCTTGTAGGTGTTGTATCTAGTGGTTAGCAAAGGCTAGAAAGCGAGATCCTTGCGATTTGAAGCTAGAAACACAAGGTAGTTCGGTTTTTGTATGATGTTTGTGAATTGGACAGATTGTGATGCGTTTAGAGTTAGGTCATGAAATTTTATAGAGATGATCTACACATGAAAATATGAGATCTGTGAAATTTTGGTAATTTTTAGATAAAGGATGAATATTTGGTGAATTTAATGCTCGGTTTTGTTTAATAATGGTGAAAAATAGTTAAATATCATGAAAAATTCTGGAAAATTCCAGATAATCTTTTAATAACATGTAAAAGTCACACAAAAAATTTTAGGTCCGTTGGAGAAGTCTAAGTAGGCTTTTCGGTTAAACGAGTTCTAGGGTTTTCTAGTTTGGTTTTAGTGAAAATGGCATGTAAAAAGAGATTTTGGTTCTGAAAATATTACAGGGGACTATGTGGATGGCAGGGGTCATCCAGGAAAAATTTGGGATTTTTCTATGATCGTTTGGTATTTACGACATATTTAGTGTTTAAATGGTGTTTAAAAATAGATAATTAAATTTTAAATATAAAAATTAATTCTGGAAATATTTTTATAAAATTCCCCACTGTCAAAAAGTGATTTGTGCAAAATTTCAAGATCCGAGACTAAACGGATAATTATTTGTGCTAAAAAGAAAATAAAAACAAACTTTTAAAGCTTAAAACGCGTAAACCGGTAAAGTTCGCCTAAGCGAGCTGACTGGCGTATAAAAACCCTAAAAATGAACTATTTTCATATAATTGAGTTATACAAGTAAAAATGAATCATCCGAAAATAATCCGGATGATTTGAGTAATTTTATCCGATTTAACAGTTTCCGGTGCATTAAAGACGGAAACGGGTCCCACGGCCAATCGGAGCGTCTAAACCGAGCTCTAAATTCACAACTTTAATTAAATTATCAGTCAACAACTATTTTCGGGTCGTGTGTGACAAAACTCATTTTTGAAACGTAAAAACGGATAACCGTGCTAGGCACGCAAAACGGGAAAAACGACTCATAGTGATTTTGACTAGTAAACTCTAAACGATATCACAATCTGAGTCCGGAGAAGTGTTTCTGGGTTAACATTGCCCCCGGAACGGTTACAGTACTGGGTTAACAGTGTCCCCAGATGTACCGGTTAACACGGTTAAAGTTATATTAATAATGATTGTATAGTAACGGACTCAGGGATCGTATTACAGATCCGGACTAGTAGCTGGCGTACTGTGTTACTTAATAGCTTACGATAAGGTGAGTTTCACGAGCCCTTTTTTCTGAATTGTTTTTAAATATTTTCCCGGGGCGGAAAGCATGTTACTATTGAAATGTTTAAGTACATACTGAACGCATGGATTTGCGTGTATTTATAAATATTTGATTGTACGGGAATCGTACGGAATGGGTACAGTACTGGGTTAACAGTGTCCCAGATGTCCCTAGAAGTGTTTCTGGGTTAACATTGCCCCCGGAATGGGTACTGTACTGGGTTAACAGTGTCCCCAGATGTCCTTAGAAGTGTTTCTGGGTTAACATTGCCCCCGGAACGGGTACAGTACTGGGTTAACAGAGGTTTCACTTGTGGGCTCAGCATAATTACATCGCTAATATATGATTATTATAATGATTTGTCACAGTTGTTTAAATTAGTGAAACTCACCAACTATTCGTAGTTGACCCGTTTTCTTTACATGCTTTCTAGGTACTCCCAAACTGGAATAAGTGCTACATGCTTGACGATGCGTGCTTTTTGTGCAAGCTTAATGATCTTTTTGTATTAAATATGTTAATGTATTGTTGGTAAAACTTATGTGTTAACGCCTAGATGGTAACTAAACTCGGAACAATGTAATATGATGTAAATTAATGTAGTGGTGTTTTCTTTATAAGCAATGCTGTTGATATCAGACGTGTCTGTTGCATCCCGTTTACGTTTCCGCTGCGGTTACGGGGTGTTACAGATCAGGACCGATTCCTTGATTAAGAGAAATAGGAGTGCTGATCGGCGTTGAGTCATCCATATTGAAATTCTCTAAGATATCTTTGGCATACTTTGTCTAGTGAATAAAGAAACCATCAGACATCTGTTGGATTTGTAAACCAAAGAAAAACTTCAATTCTCCCATTGCGCTAATCTCCAACTTCTAATTCATTACATCCTCAAATTTCTTGCATAGAACATCGTTTGTTGACCAAAGATGATATCGTCAACGTAGACTTGGACTACTAGTAAATGACCATCTACCTCCTTTGTGAAAAGTGTAAAATCGACGGTGCCACAAACAAAGAACCGATTGTAATAACTCAAATTATACATCTCAAATTGTTATAACACCTCCTGCATCGCATTGACCCAACTTTCTTCTGTCAACGCTTGTTTATAGGTCTTCAGGTCGATTTGCGAGACAAAACATTTAAACGAGAACCGATTTTGAAGTGGAGCAACTTGTGTATAGTAACAACGAAGGCTCTGGTCGATTTGACTTCCAGTTTGTACTCCAGTATTAAGGTCACCAATTATGTTTTCCTCCGGGTGATAATACAATGTTCGAGGAATAACTTCATCAGGGACCACCATGTCAGTTGGAAGATTATTGAAATTTTCTTCTCCAACCACTTCATCAGAAAGAGGTGTTGGTTGAACCAAATATTCAGTCACACCATCATGATCTTCACCATCATCATCAAAGTATGGTGTAGCTGGTGTATTTTCAAAATGAGCATCAACATCTGATGCTGCATCATCACTGAAAAGTGGAACTTCTTGTGATGTATTTTCTTCACTAATTCCTTCACTCAAATGTTGTTGAAATAACAGTGATGCCATTTCATCAGTGATTTCCTCTTCAGGAAATGAGAAACAACTCCACAGTATTTCAAAATCAAACATCCATGAATCACCCTTTAGTTGAATTGGAGTAGCCTAACATTGATAATTAACATATTGCACTTGCACAATCCGATTAATTCTAGATAAGAAAACTCATTGCAATGGACTAGCATAACCAACAAAGAATCCCTCCACAGACTTAGCACCAAATTTACCATTAGGATCAAGAACAGTACATTGTGATCTAAACGGTTCAAGTCACTTCAAGTTCGGCTTTCATCTAAACACATGTAGACAAACTTCTTTACCGTAAGAACGCGGTTGAGAGTGTAACAAGCTAAGGCAACTACTTCTGACTAAAATCAAACATCCATGAATCACCCTTGTTGTTTCAATCAAAGTTCTATTCTTTCGTTCAGCAACTCCATTCTGTTGTGGAGTATACGGAGCACTGAATTCATGCAGAATACCATGCTCATCACAATATTGAAGCATTCAGTTGTTCTCGAACTCGGTACCATTGTCGCTTATGATTCTTCTAGTTGGCAGATTATATAACATCTCAAATTTCTTGAATAAGATCATCAAATAGTTGAAGGTCTCATCTTTCGACTCAAGAAACATCACCCACGAGAAGCGTGAGTAATCATTAGTAACCACCAAGCAATAGAGTTCACCATTGATACTTTTGACATTCATGGGACCAAATAAATCCATGTGGAGCTCTCGAAAGGTAAGCTGGTTGAGTTGATAGACTTCATCGGGTGAGACTTCTTATTTTGTTTTCCCTTTTTACAAACAATCGGTACTCAAATGAAATCCTTTTACGTTTAATCCTTCAACAAGTTGGGTGTGAACAAGATAATTCATCTAACGAATACTGATGTGACCCATCTGTTGATCCCATAACCCTGATTCTCAATCTGGTGCCTTGTTGAAAAAACACTGAACAGTGCCTTGAGTAGATGATGCTACACCCATATTAGAACAAATAGATCGTTCTCCCGTGGTGCCTTCATCAAAACCCATTCGTCCGATATCTTAAATTTGGGATTCAGAATCAAACATTCTTTACTGGTAAAGTGAGTAGAAAAACCTCTGTCACAGATTTGTGAAATACTCAAAAGATTATTCTCCAACTCAGTTATGTAATTTACATTTTCAAACATCACCTTCCCATTTGATAAATTACCCTCACCAACAATCTGACCACCTTAATTTCCCATAAATCCCACATAACCTCGAATAGATTTAACATTCTTCAGCAAATGGAGAGTTCCAGTCATGTATCGAGAGGCTCCGCTATCCATAATCCAACGTGAGTCATTGGATCTCGGAAGCCCCGACAAAATTAAGCGCTTAGTGAAACAACGAAACCCAAGCCTTCTTGGTATTGGGTTGTTTCATTTTATCATTAAAACAA
The DNA here is from genome assembly GCF_021521415.1 of Bidens hawaiensis. Taxonomy (NCBI): domain Eukaryota; kingdom Viridiplantae; phylum Streptophyta; class Magnoliopsida; order Asterales; family Asteraceae; genus Bidens; species Bidens hawaiensis. The sequence goes on from NW_027505605.1 coordinate 178,971, forward strand.
TCTTCAAAATCATCATACTCACAATCAGTCAATGATTCAACTGATGAGCATGATTTAAACGAACTACAACTAGAAGGCTCAGTTTCAAACAACACAACATCTTATTCAATGATTGAATTAACAGGTTTATCTTTTGTGGTTAAATTAACAGGTTTTATCTTTTGTTTTACCTTTTACCACCCAGTTCTGCCCAGCAGAACTTGTTTTCTTATAAAAGCCATCATTAGTCTTCTTTATCTTTGAATTGTTTTTGAACAATTCCTTTACCACAACCCGTTTTAAAATCTTTATGGGTGGAAAATTAGGTCTCACAAATGAAACTTTCGCATGTGGTTTCTTGTTTACCACATGCTTTTTCTCTTAGGAACGAAAGAATAATTTTGGACATGAGTAAAGCAAATATCCTTCCTCATCACAACAACATTTCCTCTAGTCAACAAACTTGTTAACTAGAAGAACTTGATTCTCTTCTCGGTCTCTCTCAGCCTTAAGTCTATAAAACTCATCATTAGATTGTTTTTTAAAGATAACCTCTTTCTCTTCCTAAGAGGTCTCACCTTTAACAAAAACAATCTTTTGAAAACATGTTTTCGATTTTACGGACTTTTTGTTAAATCCATTGGATTTAGTTTGTCTTTTAAGATAAAAACTAGTTTTAGCAAATTTAAATTTTTTATTACCATTTTTATCACTTGATTGAGTTTCAGATTTTGCTTCAGACAACACATGTTCTACAGCTTGCTTACCCACCTCGCTCTCACAATCAGAATTGTTGAAGGACTTAACATGTTACTCTTCACAGAAAAGATATGATGAAATATTGATGTGTGAAAATGTATAATACAAATAAAGAACGAATCACAATTAAGCTTTAAATTTATAAAAACGAAAATCCTATAGAAACCACACAAAACCGGCAAGTGTACCGATCATAAATAGTAGAGCATCAAGGAAGTCCGGATGTCGAACTCAAAGATACGTGAAAACGTTTATGATTAAGAAAACTCTAACCAAGACTTACCAAAATAATATTTATTTAATTTCTAAGATTTTATTTAACTACTTAACTTAATTAAGAGAAAACTGTTAACAAAACTCTTTAAGAAAACTTTGATTTAAATTCAATGAATAAAAACGTCTACCTAGGAATGAATCATGTTGAAAGAAATAACAAGACAACGGATTGAAAATATTCAAGACACTGGTTATAAAAGATGACACAACCAAAACTTGTTCAAGAAAGTCAAATTACCTCTCAGTCTCTCTAACAAACTTTAACTTATTTTAGTTGATTTTTAAAGAACAAACCGGAAAACAATTATTAACGTGCTCAAATATCGACTCACCTCTCGGTCTCCTCGACACACTATCCTAATAGAGACGAATACTACGCAACCAAGGATAGAGGAACAATTTAACTTAACCCAAATTAAACCAACTAATTGCAAATAAACACTCAAACTTGACAAGACAAAACCCGCTCTCGCGCGGTCTTATTTCTAACAAGTAAAAGCAACGAGACAATATTACTTCTTATCACCTCTCGGTCTCAAAGAAGGTGTATTTTAACTGATTTCAGATGATATATTACCCACTTATCCCTACGGTTGCGCATCCCGCAAATAAACCCAAAACACCAAGTAACGAGTTTAACAAGCAATCAATTAATCAAAACCGATTCAATTAACTAATGCAAGAGGATTATAAGCAATAACAAATAAAACACAGCCATCACACACAATCTAATTCATGGTTTTGTTAAATTTTTCATCAATAATATAAGTCTTGAACATTAACAATCCATTAAACAAGTTAAAACAACTCAACAATCATCTATCCTAGGTAGAACAAACAAGTTTAGCTACTCATCACTTTTGGACAGCCATGCATACTTAATAAAAACATCACAAACATCATCATAAACATTATAAAACTCATTCAAGATCAAAACTCAATCAATTATAACTCAAACTATCAAACAATTGCAAACAATTCAAATCAAAAGACCAAATCAAGATAGTTAGGGTACTTGAAAGATAAATAAAGTTTAAGGATGTATACTAAGCAATATGGCTGAGATTTTGAGTGTTTTGAAGCCCCTAGCTGCTGCCCAAGGGTTCCTCTTTGATTTCCAGCCGCCAACAGCCCCTATAGCGGCCTCTTTTTCTCTTTTTTTCTTCTTTTTCTTGCTGGCGGCAGCCTGTCCGATCGGACTGTTGGTATATGGGTTAGGGTTTAGTGATTTCGGGTATTGGCTGAATGAATGGCTGAATCCAAGTGTTATTATCATAATATAATATAATATAAGGCTTTTAAGATGTGGGCTTGGACCGGGCCTTGATTAAACTTTGAAACTTTGACAATTAAACCCTCCAAGTTCTCTTTTTCTTGCCTTTTTTCCACATCTTTCCATAACCTACACAAAACATTTCAACTTCGTAAAACTTTGCACTTAACCCCCTAAACTTACATAAATTTGATATTAAATCATTAAAACATCATAAAATTGTAAGGAAATATAAGTGTGTTATTCAACACATCAAACATCCCCACACTTAAGACTTTTTCGTCCCTGAAAAAGATTTTACTGCAGTTGGATCAGAATCGGAAAATCAAAGTCAAATCAAACATATAGGTTATATTTTAAAGCTCAGAAAAACGCAAAAACCGCGATCATCGATATTGTTGTCCACCTAAACCCATGCCTTAATCTTTACCGGGACAAATAAGATCCGACAATACAATTACTTAGTGGTTTACACAATTAAGACCCGCTTATTTTCTGCTTTTACCGGATCAGACCACCCCAACTTGACTTAAACCTCAAAGTTAGCAAAATTAAAACTTTGTTGCTCAATATTTATGAATAGTTAAGACGATCAAGGGTATTGTTTATCCACCTAAGCTTAAGCATCAAAGTCTACCAAGCAGCCATTAGATATGATTAAGGTTCAATTATTTATAGCCAGTGCTCCCCACAACATGACATACCCCCGTTATCAAGCAATACCCCAAATCCATAACCATAGGTGAGTATGCAAAATTTTATCTGTAGGGCTTACATGTAGCGTGTCCCTTGTGGTCCGTTTCTTAATGGTAATGAGACGCGAGCAAGGGGACCCAAAATGACTAACAGCGTGGATGATCAAGTCTGTAGTGTATTTGTACTTTCGTACTGTTGTGATCATGTTTATAGACTTATAAGGGTTTTGCTCTTTGGCTTTATTTTAAATATCCACAACCCCACTTAGGAATTGTGAATACCCAGCTAAATAGATTGCATACAGACCCATGGTCTCCGGACCCGAAGCATCCCATCAATACAGGATTTAAGGTTATAAAACCATACGCCGATGAGGTGTAAAACACTAAACTAGCATTTTAATATTTATATCACAGGCTACACGGCATACTCTAACATTAGACCTACCCAAGCATCATATGATAACGTATTCAGATTTTTAAAACTCATGATATTTCCAATTTTTCATACCAAAATTTGAGGCTTGAGTATGGCCCGACCTTTCATTGCTTTTTTTCCACGGACAAAACGCTTTACCCACCAAAGATTTCCGTTTAACCGTTTTATCAAATTTGCCTTTTCATTTTCAAGGCTGAGCCTACCGACACATCCCAAGTTAAGTGTGTTTTCTTTTATTTATCTCATATTATTAGTAGTTTGAAAAACCGATTTCCGAATAAAATCATCATCTCCGACTTTAACGCAACAGAAACTAAAAACAAGGGACGTTTTTTCTTTTTTTATTTTTATTTTATTTTTTTATTTTTTTTTAACTTTATCAAACTTGAACAACGTACGAAAACGAAAAACGAGTGAAAAAAAAATTTATTTTTAACATTTTTTATTTTTTTATTTTTTTTATTTTTTCAACTAAGTAAAATAAATTCCCATCCCCACACTTAGAACGAAAATCGTCCTCGATGAGAACAAGGAAAAGAAATAAAATAAAAATAAAACGTAAAGCATAAAATTAAAACTTTAAAAAAACATAAATTAAAATAGAGAACGGGTTACTCCCCTGGTTTAGATGCAAATTCTTCATTAGCTGTGTATGAATCGAACGAACGACCGTATAGCATTTCATTCGCGGCCGCAACCTCGGGTGAACTAGTTCCAAAACGCCATCAGTGCTACCATGCGTATAATAATACCTGTAACAACTCAAACTCGCTCGCATGTAGCGGCGTACGAAACAGAAAACAAAAACATAAGAAATAAACATATTTTTTTGTTTTTGAATTTGTTTTAATTTTTTTGATTTTTATTAAATATTTATTTTTTTGTATTTTTATGTTTTTATAAATATAACTAAAAATAAAACAAATAAAAACAGATAATAAAGAGAATCATAATACAAACTCTACAACTCGGGCAGTCTCCCGAGTGATGCATCCATCACGCCTGTTCCTCGGTGAGTGAGTCAAGGTAGAACACCTCGACTGTCTGATCAGTATTCGGCTCTCCAATGTAGTGCTTCAATCTATGGCCGTTCACCTTAAACTTCCCGCTTCGATCTTGTATCTCAATAGTGCCATACGGGAAAACCTCAGTGACCGTGAACGGTCCCGAACATCGGGATTTCAACTTTCCCGGGAATAACCTCAACCGAGAGTTATACAATAAAACCTTATCCCCACGCTTGAACTGCTTATTACCCTTCAGCTTTCTATCATGCAGTTCTTTCGTCCGCTCCTTATACCGAAATGATTGTGCATATGCGTGATCCCGGAGCTCCTCCAACTCGTGCAATTGATGATAACGATTACTCTCAGCGACGGATAAATCAAGATTAACCCTCTGAAGGGCCCATGAAGCACGATGCTCTAACTTAACTGGAAGATGACAGGCCTTCCCATAGATCATCCGAAATGGTGTGGAACCAGTCGGAGTCTTGTAAGCTGTACGGAAGGCCCACAGAGCGTCATCTAATTTGTCGGACCAATCCCGACGATTCGAACCAACTGTTTTCTCAAGAATACGTTTTATTCCACGATTACTGACTTCCACTTGCCCACTGGTCTGTGGGTGGTAGGCGGTCGCAAGCCGGTGGGTGACCCCATAGCGCTGCAACGACTTCTCCATCTGCGCATTGCAGAAGTGAGTACCTCGATCACTGATCAAGGCCTTCGGGACTCCAAAACGGGAAAACAAACCTTTTAAAAATCTCACTACAACTCGGGCGTCATTAGTGGGCAATGCTTTGGCCTCAACCCACTTGGAAACGTAATCAACAGCCACAAGAATGTACTTGTTCCCTCTAGACGACGGGAACGGGCCCATAAAATCGATACCCCAAATGTCAAAAACCTCGCATACCTGAATTGCATTTTGGGGCATCTCATTCCGGGTTGACATCGGTCACAATTTTTAACAAACTCATGTGCGTCTTTGAAAATAGAAGGCCAATAGAATCCAGAATCAAATACCTTCTTCGCTGTCGAACTCGCACCGTGGTGACCTCCTGTCGGTCCCAAATGAAAATGGCTCAGAATCTACCATCCCTCCTTTGCATCTACACATCTCCTAATTAACTGATCAGCACCAACACGGAAAAGATACGGGTCGTCCCATAGGTAGAACTTAACATTAGCAAAGAATTTCTTCTTTTGCTGGTAGGACATCTTCGGGAGGTATCCATCAGCAAGATAGTTTGCGAAGTCAGCGAACCATGGAAAACCCTCTTCCTGTGCCTTAACGAACATGAGACTTTCCGTCGGAAAACGGTCGTTGATCCTGCCCCCCGAATCTCCTAACTCAGCACCTTCTAGACGTGAAAGATGATCGGCCGCAACATTCGCGGCCCCCTTTTTATCACGGATCTCAATATCAAACTCCTGAATCAACAGGATCCAACGGATAAGACGAGGTTTGGCATCCTGCTTGCTGAAGAGATAACGAATAGCAGCATGATCCGTATAAACAATCGTTTTGGACAAAACCAGATAGGACCTAAATTTGTCGAAAGCGAACACCACAGCTAAAAGCTCTTTTTCGGTGGTGGTATAGCTTTCCTGTGCGCCATTTAAGGTCCGGCTTGCATAATATATCGGATGGAAATGTTTATCCTACCGTTGTCCAAGAACCGCTCCGACTGCGAAGTCGCTCGCGTCACACATCAACTCGAATGGTGACGACTAGTCGGGAGCAACCATGATCGGGGCGTTAACTAGTTTGTCTTTCAGAAGATCAAACGCCTCGATACACTGTTAGGAAAAAACAAATGGAGCATCCTTCTCCAAAAGTTTGGTCATGGGTCTCGCGATTTAGAGAAATTTTTAATGAACCGGCGGTAGAACCCGGCATGACCTAGAAAGCTACGAATCGATCTCACAGATGTAGGCGGGGGAAGATTAGAAATGGTCTCGACCTTCGCTTTGTCAACCTCTATCCCCGCACTCGAGATCCGATGTCCCAGAACAATGCCCTCACGAACCATAAAATGACACTTCTCCCAGTTGAGGACTAGGTTGGTGTCAACGCAGCGGGACATCATCTTCTCAAGATTTGATAAACATTGATCGAAGGAACTCCCAAATACGGAAAAATCGTCCATGAACACCTCCATGGAGTCCTCGATCATATCATGGAAAATGGCCACCATACACATCTGGAATGTGGCCGGGGCGTTACAAAGTCCGAACGGCATACGTTTGTAGGCAAACGTACCGTAAGGGCAGGTGAAAGTGGTTTTCTCCAGGTCATCGGGAGCTATGGGAATCTGGAAATACCCGGAGAAACCATCCAAGAAGCAGTAGTGTTGCTGACCCGCTAAACGCTCCAACATTTGATCAATGAAGGGTAAAGGAAGTGGTCTTTCCTGGTGGCATCATTCAGTCGGCGATAGTCGATGCAGACTAGCCATCCCGTCATAGTCCTAGTGGGAATAAGCTCGTTCCGCTCGTTGGTGACGACAATCATGCCACCCTTTTTAGGAACCACTTGGACTGGACTCACCCAAGCACTATCAGAAATGGGGAAAATGATCCCCGCATCAAGGAGTTTAATGATCTCCTTCTTTACGACTTCTTGCATTTTCGGATTAAGCCGCCGTTGCGGCTGGACGACAGTTTTGAAATTATCCTCCATGAGGATTTTATGAGTGCAAAACGAAGGGTTGATACCCTTGATGTCGATAATCTTCCAAGCAATAGCCTCTTAGTGCTCTCGTAACACCTTCAACAACTTCTCCTTCTCGACCTCCGTCAAAGCAGATGCAATGATAACTGGAAGCTTCTTCTCTTCATCTAAAAATGCGTATTCAAGATGGGCTGGCAGATCCCTAAGCTCTAAGGAAGAAGGAGGACTCTCGACCGAAGGTCGGTCCATCGGATCGTCTCGTACGATCTCGGCAGACACCCAGATTCAGGGGTATGCGACTTGGTGACGTCATCTAAGGACTGATTGGTTACGGCAACCATTTCAATCTCCGGAATCTCCCTATCAAGAATCTGGGTGTCGGAGGCAGATCCTCCACAAATTTCGCTGAGAAACTCCCCAACATGCTCCATGATGGTATCGATGAAGTATAAGGAGTCATCAGCAGACTTGGGGTGTTTCAGTGACTGTCGAACGTCAAAGGTGACGTTCTCATCCCCAACTCTCAGAATCAACTTACCTTCGCAGACGTCGATCAACGCCTATGCAGTGGCAAGGAATGGTCGGCCCAAGATAAGTGGGACACTATCATCATCGTTCATGTCCAGGATGACAAAGTCCACCGGGAAGATGAACTTGTCGAAACGAACAAGCATGTTCTCGACCACCCCTCGGGGGTATTTCACAGAACGATCTGCAAGCTGGATACTCATACGGGTCGGCCTCGGTTCTCCTAGTCCCAACTTGCGATACACGGAATACGGCATGAGATTAATACTGGCACCAAGATCTGCCAGTGCATGAACGACCGTATTATCACTCAAGATGCAGGGAATTGTGAAACTCCCAGGATCGGACATCTTTTCGGGTAAATTTCTCTGCAAAACTGCAGAGCAACCAGCCACTCAGCGGGATGGAAGAGACCTCAGCTAACTTCTCCTTATTAGAAAGAATATCCTTAAGGAACTTTGCATATTTCGGCATTTGAGTTAGTGCCTCAAGGAATGGAATATTAAGGTGAAGTTGCTTCAGGAGATCAAGAAATTCAGTGTTCTGTTCCTCGTCTCTATCCCCTGCGGACTCTCCCGGGAAATGGGAGTCTAGGTTTGTAGACTCTCGGTGGTGTGCTGGGTAATGGCTGGTCCTCGGCCTGTGCTGTACTTCTTGGGCTTCGCCTCTGATGCACCCTGGCCGGTGGAGACTCCATCTGAATCTCCTCGTCTACCTGCTCCTCTACATCTACCGCAGGCCCCTGATTCACTGGCTTACTATGTGCTCCTGCACCGCTCCTCGTCGTCACCCGCCTTCGCGAAGGCCTTCGGATTCTGCTCAGTGTTACTCGGAAGTGTACCTGGCGGCCTCTCATTCAGACGATTCGCTATCTCTCCCATCTGCCTCTCAAGATTTTGAATTGACGCCCCCTGATTTCTCAAGAATGACTCGTGTTCCCGAAATTTTCTCTTGAGTCTCCTTGTGACGGGAATCCTCTCGAGTCATAGCTGCGACAGCATCTGAGTCTGCTGTGCCATCATCTCCTCGAGCGTGGGCTTCTTCTCCCCACCACTCGTTCCTTCACCGGAATCCTGGAATAGGCTCTGACGCGGCTGGAAGCGGAATGATTTCCGTTCCTCCAGTTTTGGATTTTGGTTACCTCTCCAACCCGAATTATAAGAATTAAAAGAATTAGGGTTTCGGTTTGGATTGTTAAAATAGTTGACTGCCTCCTCCTGGAAACCTACAGGGCACTGAACGGTATCATGCCCTCCTCTACAGATCTCGCACAATTTACTCTTCACCTGCAGGTCCATCACAATCTTCGCTAACGCCTCAACCTGTGCCGCGAGGGCGGTGTTCGTGGTTGACTGAATGCATACCGCGTGATAAAGCGTCGACGGTTTTGGTGCTCTTAGAAGGTGGTCGCTGGTATCCACTCATGGCTAAACCGTTAAATAAGGCAATGCACTCATCGGTATCCTTTGTCGTCAATAAGTTGCCTCCTGCAGCAGTGTCAAGTATATTTTGAGTCGCGTACGTCACTCCGTTATAGAACTTTTCAACAACCGCCCAGTCCTGCAAGCCGTGGTTCGAACATAAAAGCAAGTAGGTTTTCGAATCTCTCCCACGCCTCGTAGAAACTCTCAGTGTCCTCCATCTGGAAAGATGAATCTGGTTACGCAAACGAGCGGCCTTAGCCGGAGGATCTTATTTTTCCAGGAACTGGGTCTGCATGGCGGCCCAAGTAGAAATGGATCCCTGTGGGAGGGACTCAAGCCACAGACTCGCCTGATCAACGAGTGAGAACGGAAAGATGCGGAGTTTGATGGCGTCTTCGGATACATTGGCAAGATGAAACGTGTCGCAAATACGTGCTATGCGAGTGAGATGTGAATGCGGGTTCTCGTGGAGCAACCCGTGAAACAGAGCAGAATGAGCAATCGTGTTCAGAACGTTAGATGGAATCTGCCAAGTCATTTGAACTCCTATAGCTGGTGGAGCAATGCTGGATCTCGCGCCAGCATCGACCAGACGGGCCCGGTCTGCAACTGTCCTCCTCGGTAGTGGATTTGCGTCGCCCATAATCCTATCCCTAATGACGGGTTAAGAAAAAGTAGGAGAAGAGAATGTATTACCGACGGATGTAGATGAACTAGAAGACGGTTTTGTACGACGTCTCTCAAGAAGCTCTCTCTCTGGTTTGGGAAATCCTTCAACTTCTGGTGGTCCTAGAGATCGAGTACGTCGCATACAACTATTTAAAATAAATAAAAGAAATTATAATTATCTAACTATTTTAACTAATAAACAAACAAATAAGAAAGACAAGTAGTAAACAAGGAAAAATCTTGACTCGAGTCGTTCTTAAAACGCTTCAAACCGTGTCCCCCCGGCAACAGCGCCAAAAACTTGATGTGTGAAAATGTAT